>NC_090186.1:7927649-8227649 GCF_024679245.1 Pseudorasbora parva | reverse complement strand
ATATTATTTTGTATTACAGTATTTCACAGAAAAGCTCTATTTGGGGGATTTAAATGACTGAAATCTGGCAACCGCAAGGACGCGAGCTCTTTCTCATGCACGGATGATCTGACAACACCAATAAACAAGTAAGCTGCATTTTATCAATCTCCATTTGAGATGTTCTGCTTAAAGTGTCATTCAGTCGATCTGTGTTCTGTCAGGACGGTCAGGACTCAAGAGCCGCTTCACTGAACTGCTGTGAGCTGCTGAAATAAGTCAATCAGAGCAGAGCTCAACATTAATATTCATGACTCTTCCAAATAAGGCAAAAAACGAGCATTGCATCTATAGGGTTGTAAATGGACCTGTAAAACTGTATCTGGACAATTTTTGCCCTTAAATAAGCCACATACCCTCTATGTAGATATCAGGGAATAATTTAACATTTTGTTTCAACTCATTCTAGGGCACCTTTAACTACATCAGAATCAGGAAGAAATCATTCCAGGAAACGTGTATGAACTCCTAGACCTAACGAATGTCAAAAGTTACCTTTTGTTACACTTCTTGTTGTAACAAAAGTTACATTTGGGTCTGTTTTTCACACAAAACGAATGTATGACTTCAGAAGACATGGAATATAGTGTTAAATAATATGTTAAAGGTTTAGTTCACACAAAAATATGATTTACTCGCCCTTACTCAAGCCATCCTAGTGTTTATGACTTTCTTCTTTCAGACGAACATAAACAGAGTTATACTAAAAAAAAAAAGTCATTGTTCTTCTAAGCTTTATAATGGTATAGTGAATTATCAGGGTCCTGATTTTGAAGCCCAAAAAAGTGCATCCATCCATTATTAAAGTAACCCAAACAACTCCAGCGGGTTAATAAAGGCCTTCTGAAGAAAAGCAATGGGTTCTTGAAAGAAAAGAAAAGTGGTGTTTTGTTTTGCACTATCCCCTGCGCTTCCGCGTACATCAATACGTCATGCGTCAGGTCAGGGGAAACTCTTTCACCATAAATCGTTGCGTACGACCATCTGTCGGAAGTAGGTTGTATTAGTTTAAAAAAAGTTTTAAATATGGATATTTCTCGTACATAAATGCAGTGTTGCTTCAAAAGGCCTTTATTAACCCCCTGAAGCCATATGGATTACTTTTATGATGGACGGATGCACCTTTTTGGACTTCAAAATCAGGACCCCCATTCAATGCCATTATAAAGCTTGGAAGAGCCAGGATGTTTTTTAATATAACTCAGATTGTGTTCGGCTGAAAGAAGAATGTCATATACACGTACTGTAGGATGGCTTGAGGGTGAGTAGTAAATCATGGGGTAATTTTCATTTTTGGGTGAACTATCCCTTCAAGTTCAATGATGACAGAATGCTAAATTTTCAACTCACTGTCCCTTTAAGAAAGGTAGTGCACTTAGTAACAAGAAGTTGTGGAACTAAAAAGCTTGTTGTGGAAGGAATTCTAACCAAGTAACTTTTCAACCCAGGTGTCGCCAACAGGCTGTCTGCGTTAATCATACCTGCCCCCATTCTCAGTCTCTTCACATCTCAAATGTTTATGAGGGGGGCCAGAGCACCCTCAGCCACACTTCACCTCCCTAAAGAGTCGTGAGGGAGGATGACGCCGAGGTTTGTTTTGGCCGTTGGCCTTGTTTTATCGGTCCGGCCCCAGCAGTGTGGGGGCAGAGGAAGCACCATGTCTATATGCCTTCCCACAGTTAGATTGCGACTCTCAGATTACAGTGCACTGAGGACAGCAACATCAACGCTTTAGAGAGAGCACACACCGCCACTAAAACCACAGGCCCAAACATAGACACTGCTGGACATCTCTGCAACAAATCAAACTGCTTTAAGGGAGGTCAAACAGCGGGAAACTATCAAACGAGGAAATCTGGTGTAAACAACTGCATTTATACAAATGCCAAGCTCAACAAAGAAGAAAAACACGGTTCTGATTTACACTAAATCGTGATCCGTATGCGTGTACGATTTTCCATACGAGGCAAAAAGTATATGGCAGCAATTAAAAACAGTGCACATTTCTTAAGGGTGTGAGGCACTTGGTTTAACGTTACTGAAATATTTACTTTACCAGGAAGCCACAGAATTCAGAGAATTGCTGAGTTATTGAACGGATATGAAAAAGGTATTTCAACGCTGACCACCTGTCTACACCCATCCTGTCTAACAACACCACAATTCATAGAACTCAACGACGAGTCCTGTGAGCTGCCAACTTTAACTAAATTTAAGAGGAATAGATTTAAACAACTGACTAAAATAAATTACACTAGATTGTAAATGGTCACATTTCTTCATTTTTTCAGACTGATCTCATGAAATGGCGTATGTATGATACGCCAACTCGTATGCCATTTTGGCGTGCTATAGACGCACAATCGATTTTTAGTGTTTATCAATGCTGTTTCATTCTATCCCCCTACCCCTAAACCCACCCATCACACACACACACACAGCAAAACCTACCCATCACAAGAAACATTCTGCATTTTTACATTTTCAAAAAACATAATTTAGTATGTTTATAAATCCATTTACATTATAGTCACACACACACACTCACACACATAATGATTCGTTTCGGCGTAGACATTCACGCGGAATCTCACAGCGTAGACATACACGCGGATAGCTGAAAATGCATACAGATAACACACCACTTGGCTTTAGAACGTGCAGTGTATGTTTACGCAAAGTCATGATTTCATGTTGATTTTTTTGGTGTATTTTCGATAATTTTAGTCGCAGTCTGAAGCCCCCTGCATGGGGTACTTTTAAGGATGCACAATATATCGGCAACCATATCGGTAGATAGATACGTTTTTTTTTTTGTTTTTAAGTTGGCTGATATATTAAAGGTGATAAATAATGGCTAAATAGGCTACTTCAGATGCGCACTTTGTTTCTGTCATATAGGCTACATACAATTAAAAAGAGAATATTAAGAACATTATTAGAATTGTGTGTATGTGACGGCTTATAATGGTGAGACTTCTGTTTTTGTAATACTCAAAAATTATATAAAAATTCGGATCAAGACTTACATGCCGATATATCGGTTATAGTTTAAAATGAATATTCCACATTAAATAAAATATAAGACTAATTCACCGCACTCTTCCTTTACATTGAGGTAAATCACTTGTATATGCGACTAAATCTTTGTATGTGACTAAATAATGTCTAATACATTCTGTTACGTCCAAGGACGTATTGATATTTGTTTCTTCCACAATGAGTGTTTTTGGAGTATTTGTTCTTCTCTCTCTCTTTCTGTCTTTCTCCCTTCCTGTGTTTTCTTGCCCGATAGGTAAATGGTTACCACCTGTTCATTCATCTAATCTGGGAGTTGCCTACGCCCTGATTGGTGCGTGTCCTGAGGAGTCCACTATAAAGCTGCAGAGAGTACCGGGGAAACAGAGAGAGAGACATGCGGCGGTTGAGGCTGATCCGGTTCCCCAAACCCAGACCAGAGAGAGAGCTTGGTGCGCTCATTGTTGTTAATGTGGAATATGGAATGAGTGTTATAGTGTTAACAAGTTGGTGTCTGTTATAATTAGTTAAGATGTTATGGGTAACGTAGGGTGGAGGATACCTAATATCTTTTCTCCTGTTTAATGGTTAGTTAGGGAGTAAGGGAAGTTATTTGTTGTTTCGTTCATTTTTCTTTAATGTAGGTAATTTAATAATTAATTTCTTTTAGGTAGAGGAATTTTTGTTTTCTTTTCTTTAGGCCCTCCTCCCGAGGTAAAGTTTGTTCTTTTTGTTTATTTTTCCATTTATTTATGAATGGGCTTTATTTCAAAGGAAATTTATATTTGAATTTTGTGATCACTGCTTGGTAACAATAAAAGGCAGAAACGCCATTTCAGAATTGAAAAGTTGGTTGATTATTTGTTACTCTGGGTCTGGAGAGCTGGAGAACCTCAGTCTCTCCATCTTTTTTTTGTTCGTCGTTCCCTATTGTCCCCTAGATTAAGGGAAGACGTAACAATTCTTAGACTTTACTCGCTAGTATGTTAGAGGCAAGTTCATTGGCTGGTGCGATTACCTATGCCATTATCTGTTACCGTCCCTGTTTAGATATTTCAGGAAATCATTTCCAGCGAACTCTGAAAACGCGATTAATATTCATGAACCCAGCAGCTCATCAATCCTTAGTGCGTTATATATTCTTATTAGTAGGCCTAGTTATATAGTTTTTTAATAATAATTACCATTATCTATCACTATAATCTTATTTTACAAAAACACTGAATGACCAACAATATCTTAAGCCCCCCCCCCCCCCCCCACACACCAGTCAAACCAGTAAAACTTATAAATATATGCATTTACCAAGTTTTAGTTCTAATTAGTTAAGTTAAATAATTAAATAATGGTTGATTATCATAATATAATTCTTGATTTGAAATACACACACACACACACACACACACACACACACACACACACACACGCACACGCACACGCACACGCACACGCACACGCACACACACACATATAATTGAAGCTGGAATATCCCTTTAACTTAAAGAGAGCTCTATGTGAGAATGTCAGTGAACTCAGGACATGCTTTCTTTTATGTCTCAGAAAGTGTTAATTAAACACCAACCGTCCAGATTCTCAATATCCAGGGAGCAAAGTTGTGGAATGCACCAGCAACCCTCAATGAATTAAGAAAACTACAACTATTCAAAAACACCCTGAAGATGACCTGTTCCTTGACCCTGGGGGAATAAAGAAGGTCAAGGGGCCCTCCAAGAGGAGAAAGACCTCATGGCTCCGAGGCCCAGAGGAAAGGTCACTGATTTTACCTCAGCAACATCTCTCAGCTAGAGTGCAAGTATGCTAAAAGCTTCTCTTGAAGGGATTGTTCACCCAAACATGAAAATTCTAAAATAGTTCCAAATTAAATTAAACTATACAATTAGGCCTGTTGCGATAGTCAATTAATTGCACAATAAAAAAAAATGAGCTTGATCATTTTTCCGGCCACGATAATTTCCATTTGTATGCTTATCTGCTTTGCTTGTCTCTGTCGTTTCTCTCGTTGACTGCGTGCACACACGCGCCTCATTTGGGGAGGTGTTTGTACCGTTTATACTCGAAGCGCAGACTGGGTGCTGGTGTGGTGAGACGTCATGCTCGGCCAGATTCTCCCTGAACTCGTGCTTCTTCGGTTGCGCAGCCGCACGCAAAGTTACAAAATTTAAAGGTCCCGTTCTTCGAGATTCCATCTTTCAAACTTTAGTTAGTGTGTAATGTTGCTGTTAGAGCATAAATAATACCTGTAAAATTATAAAGCTCAAAGTTCAATGCCAAGCGAGATATTTTATTTAACAGAAGTTCCCTTTCAAAGCCTACAGCGAACGGCCAGTTTGGACTACACCGCTGCACTTCCTGCTTTAATGACGTAACTAAAACCGTTTGTTGACGAACCCTCCGCCCACAAGAACACGCAAAATAGGGGGCGCGGTCTTGTTGCTGTCCCACGCGGAGAAGAGCGTGCATTCAGCGCTTGCATCTCCCCGTTATGGTAAGAGGCGGGACCTTTCCGGCAAAGTGTGCTAAGCTGCTGTCCAATCCCAGCACGGGAAGCGCTGGCCCAATCAGAACTCGTTACGTGTTTCTGAAGGAGGGACTTCATAGCACAAGGAAATCATCAGGCCGTTTTTAGGACAGAGGAAACAGCGCTGTACAGATAAGTAAATTGTGTGAAAAATACTGTTTTTTACACGCGAAACATGAACTCATGTTATATTGCACAATGTAAACATAATCAAAGCTTCGAAAACACCCAAAGAACAGGACATTTAACGTGCACAGCGCCAAGCGAAATGGGTTCTTGCGCACTCCGCGTTGACGTCATTTGGCGCCGAGTATAAACAAGGGGCCATTTTTTGGGATTTCCGCCTGGATTTGGCCTTCCCAAATTGAAAAGCTTCCCATTCACACATACTGTGGTCTAGGTTCAAAATGTTGGTGTCTTTTTACAGGAAACCCTTTGAAGTTACATAAAACACTGCTAAAAGTCATAAACATGTAAGTAAATGTTGTCTAGGCTGTAATAACCCCCCCAAAGAGTAGGCGCTTTTTGATTTTTTTCCCCATAAATTCATTTTTGAAAGTGTGTAACTCAGGCCCTGTGTGCTCTACGAACCTGCAGACAGTTTGGGCTGTTTCCACTAAATGACAGAAAATAGTGGAAAAAAGTATTTTGTCTGTGTCATGTTGTATGCCAGATTTACTCAAATGGGTCTGAAGGGATGACCCCCCTTTTTTCCCCCTTCCCCGACCCTGCTACCCCATTCCACCACCCCCTCCCACCACCATATACAGTGATATAAATGCAATATTCCAGTGTCATTAAATTAATTATACATGCTGGAAGCAGCCCAAAGTGTCTGCAGGGTCCTAGAGCACACAGGGCCTGAGTTACACACTTTCAAAAATTAATTTATATAAAAAAAATCAAAAAGCGCCTAATTTTTTGGGGGGTTATAACAGCTTACACAACATTTACTTACTTGTTTATCACTTTTAACAGTGGTTTATGTAACTTTAAAGGGTTTTCTGTAAAATGACACTCACATTTTGAACTTAAACCACTGTATGTGTGTATCGGTCGGCCAAATCCAGGCGGAAATGACATCAGAGTAATTTAATGTGTAAATACATTACTTTTTGTAAAACAAATGCCAAAGTGATGCATATCTCCAGAAAGTAGAGACTCTAAGCTTTCAAATGGTACCACATATGACATCATATCTCCTCCACAGACATTTAAAATGTAAAGTATATACATGACGATGTCATTCCCGACCCTGTAAGTGGTTAAAGCTACACTGAAGTTGGCAGTTTGATAAATGCAAGTTAATTCTTCAGTTCAACCTTTGCGTGCTAAAAAAGGCCCATAAGTTCCTGTAGAGATAGCAATACACATTCTCCTTTTTTTGCCAAATAAATGAAAAGCATGTCATCAATGTCTTCTCTCTTGCTGTATGAAAATCTCACCTAGCTTTCCTCAGAGATGGTCAAGTCAAGCTCAGTTTATGCATGATTACAAGATATAATATATCTTTTTGATCTTCAAGATATTATTTTTTTTTATTTTTATGCTGTATCCTAAATTGTTGATAATTAAGTTATATATCATATGCTGAAGTACATTTCTGGAGTGTTAACGATTAAAACAAAAAAACAAAAACAAGAACCATACAGAACTAAACCGTGGGTTTTGTGAACCGTGTCACCCCTAACATGCACCTCATCTGTTGCAGTTTCCATCCATTTTCTTTATTGTTTTTGGTTGTTTTGTTAATTTATTGGATATTTAAAATGTTTTCTGTTTTCATTGTTAAATAGTCTGTAGAAATAAAAGTTTATGGATCTTTGAAAAGGTGTACCTGCATTATTATGCCATTATCATTATTATAAATGAAAGTGGTTAGCAGAGAAATCTAGACGCACCCTAGCGGCAGCAAATCTAATCTGCCACGAGTGTCGTCTAGCAGCTCTCAATACCCTTCTGAGCTGTAAACGCCAAACTCTGGTCGGACCAATCACATCGTGTAGAGTCGGTGGGCGGGGCTTAACATAATGACGGCCGAGTTGCGTTTGTGTGCTTCTAGTAAACACAGAAACTGACGAACGGCGGTCTTTCGAATCAGCTTTGACCGCGACTCTGGAAGACTTGGAGTTAAGCTTTTCTCTGAGAAAAGAACAAAGAACGGCACTGAAGTCATTCTTAAAAAGGGAAGATGTGTTCAGAGTTTTGCCAACTGGACACGGCGAAAGTTTAATCTGTCAACAAGCTCTGCTTCACCTCCGTTGATCTGGTTGGTTGTAGCGCTATCCTATCGCGTGCAGAGGGAGTTTGAAAGACAACCGTTTATCCGCCCCTCGGATTGAGCTGCCAATGGTGAGTTTCCAGACCAAACATCTTGATGTGGGTCTGGCTTGTCAGGCTAGAAAAGGGTCTCAGAATTACAATATTATCGTTTATCGCAATAATTTCATGGCCAATTTATCGTCCAGCAAAATTTGTTATCGTGACAGGCCTATACAATGAAAGTCAACGGTGTTCAGTGTTGTTTTGGATCCTATTGACTTTTCTTGTATTGACAAAAACTGAAACATTCTACAAAATAACTAGGGCAAGTGATTGTGCATGAGGCTTTAGTGAAATTAGTTTGGATCCTTTATATGGATCCTACAGAAGAGCGTAAGAGATCTATCAGGCAAGTTTAATCCTACACTAACCAACCATGAAGAGCATGTAAAGTCTAATGTGTGCAAAGTAGGGTTTAGGGCGGAAGCAGAGACGAGCACAAAAGAAAAACAAGGGGAATGAAAGTGAAGGACGGAAGAGATCAGAAGTAATTACAGTCAACCTATTCTCATAATCTTCTTTGAACCCAGATGAAGGACAGCTTGAGGATACAAACCGAAACAGGATTATACCTGACAGAGTTGCAAAAAGACAATAAGAGCTCATATTACAAGCGAACGCAAGTCATATCCATTTAAGCGTAGCTGACAACAGAACAAACAAATCTCAGATCCAAAATTGCTGAAGGTGTGTGGATGCAGCACAATTGGTTCAGAACGGAGCCAACAGGAGGGGCCTAGTGACATGCAGGGCCTCTGGAAAATAAATGATGCAAAGTGAAGCCATTGTCTGATCCAAGTGAACCACACCACTCAGAGAATAGGACATTCAAACGGTCACACAGGCCCATTGTTATGGCCAAGTTGAGTGGGGTCCTATATCTCACAAGGTCTGGCCGGAGACGAAAGGCTCAGAACATTGCCATGCTGCGATCTCTCGCATGCCCCATTAACAAAGTGCTCACCAGAGACTCAAGTTGTGTGCAATACATATCCAATGAATGCGGAGGTTAAGCACTAAACGTGAGCCAAATTTGAAGGTTTTATTTGTCACAATGGTAGCTAAATGACTTTAGTATTTCACAGATCTTTTGGTGAAAAGCATCTTCTGAAGAGCAGAATTTAAGTTCCAGAACTTGGACTGTTGCGATGGTTTTATGCCAAAAGACAGAGAACAGAAGGATGGGGAAGGAGACTTAAAGTGCTGAAAGTTTAAAGCATACTGGTTTTGATGCAAGAAAAACTTCAAAGCTTATGACCAAACTTTGAGGAAGAAGCACTGGGAGGGAAGCCAGAAATGTAGACTGCAGAGCAGACTATGTTTAGATCAGCCTCAGATGCAGTTTACAACAAGACGGCAGCAGTTGGAAGAATATATAATGGAGATTTTCCAATATGGACATTATATAAAAACTTAAAGGGGTACTTCAGCGCTGGGACGCTGAATCTGTATTTAAACTGGGTCATTAATGTAGTAGAAATGTGAAATTATTTTTGAATTTGGTGCCTTCTAGACTGAGAAAAGACAGAAAATTTATTTTTTGTCTCATGGGGATGAAAGACTACAATTCCCAGAATGCTTCGCTGCCCTGTGAGGCCATTCCCAAAGCCACCGCTACTGGATTACAGTGACTGAGTTCAGAAAGTACAAGTAAATACTGAACGCGTGTGTTCAATATAACGGTCGAGTTGCCGCGTGAGTCTCACAGCACTAACACAGATTAGGAGTCAGATTACATTTAACGTCATAAATGAGCTGATGAGCTCTAGTGATGAGAGCTGAGGTAATCGCGACCACATTCGCGGGCTGAGCTTGATAATTTTTCCGGCCACGATAATTTCCATTTGTATGCTTATCTGCTGCTTGTCTCTGTCGTTTCTCTCGTTGATATAAGAGGGGGGAGCACGATCATTTGAATATACTCCAGGGTTTCTACTGATACAAAGCCATATGCTAATCGCTGAAGTAACCCTTTAACAAACAGCACAACATTTATTAACAGGTGTTGTACACTACAGTTCAAACTTTTTTTGTTGATGTAAATAAACACTTTTATTCAGCAAGGATGCATTAAAGGGATCATGAACTGAGAAATCAAATTTCCCTTGAGCTTTTGACATATAAAAGGTCATCATCATACTATAAGAATATCCTGTATTATTCAGAACTGAAAACGTCCTTGTTAGTACAAAATCAGCTTTTTCCCCACTCAATGTGGAATGCGCCTATCTGTGAAAGACCGCCTCTGCAGAAGAAAATCATGCCTACTTCATCCTCGCAACTTTGGTGTGTTACTTTGGCCCGCTGGTATGCTAGTGAGATGTCGAGGAGAGAAGATCAACACAGGATGGACTTCAAATAACGTTACCTTCCAAAGATCCTAATGCTAGGAATGTGCTTATTTATTTTCAACAATGTGAATGTCTCAGTTGAGCATTATTTATTTGTGTCACTGTGGATTCTTTAGTAAATCAGTCGCAATTTCAGCGTAGCCTTTGCAAACAGACTTTTACGATATGGACTCGGCAGTAATGACACAATATGCAAGTAACTGTGTTAATTCTAATGTCTGATCTGTGATCAGTTAGATTTACACAAGGAGAGTTTAAATCTTCACATTGTTTTTCTAAGTAGAATAAAAATAATCTGTTATATAAACTGTAATTATATAAAAAGCGATCAAAGAATGCTCCATTTGCAATCGCTGGAGCTGTCAATCAAACAGTGCGAGTTTATCAGCGACTAAGTTCTGGACTCACGCCAAAACTCCTGTAATAATCAACAAATCTCTTATTTCCATTGTGATTGCACTTTTAGCTATGACAGCACTTTTTTTAGTGCATAAATCAAGTTTTAATAATGAGTCTAGATCACTGCTAGCCTAGAGATCTAGACGCACCCTAGCAGCAGTAAATCTATTCTGCCACGAGTGTCATCTAGCAACTCTCAGTACACGTCTGAGCTGTAAAAGCCAAACTCTGGTCATCAGGCCAATCACATCGTCTATAGAGTCGGTGGGCGGGGCTTAACATAATGACGGCCGAGTTGCGTTTGCGTGCTTCTAGTAAACACAGAAACTGGCGAACGGCGGTCTTTCGAATCAGCTTTGACCGCGACTCTGGAAGACTTGGAGTTGAGCTTTTCTCTGAGAAAAGAACAAAGAACGGCACTGAAGTCATTCTTAAGAAGGGAAGATGTGTTCGGAGTTTTGCCGACCAGATACGGCGAAAATTTAATCTGTCAACTAGCTCCGCTTCACCTCCGTTGCTCTGGTTGGTTGTAGCGCTATCCTATCGCGTGCAAAAGGAGTTTGAAAGACAACCGTTTATCCGCCCCTCGGATTGAGCTGTCAATGGTGAGTTTCCAGACCAAACATCTTGATGTGGGTCTGGCTTGTCAGGCTAGATCACTGCATTCATGCACTCAACATGTCTGTGATCGGCTACAATGCTCATCACTGCGACCTTACATGCCATGATCTACAGAATGCCATTGATCTAAATATAAATCTATAATCAAAACTTTTCACAACTAGTTAAACTTGAGAGCTGTAATGGTAAAAACATGGTAAACGTTTTCGAGAGAGTTACACATGTAATACTTAGCTATTTCATATGCTATTAAAATGTCAGCCAATCACAGCAGTGGGCGTTTACACTGAAGTCTCACAGCGGACACGCCCCTTCAAACAGAGCGTTCAAATCAGGGTAGGAAAAATGCCTATTCATTCTAAATTAGGACAAATTTTGGGTGTAAGAATCATACTAACATTATAAATGCACCACAGGAACGATTATAAAACAATGCAGTTCATGACCCCTTTAAATGAATCAAAAGTGACATTAATGTTATTTAATAAAATTAAAAGACGTTAATGTTGTGAAATAATGTTGCACAAGATTTCTATTTTTTACATAAATGCTTTTCTTTTGAACTTCATTTTATCAAATAATCCGGAAAAATAAGTATCCTGGTTTAAATATGAATCAGCACAACTGTTTTCAACATTAATAATATTAAGAAACATTTATTCTGTTCCAAATCAGCATATTATTCCTTTGCCATCACAGGAATTAATCAGATTTTATATGAAAATAGAAAAGAGTTATACAGCTTTGTTTTAGCAAAGTGACTTCTTTCAAAAACATTATAAAATCGTACCAACTCCGAACTTTTGAGTGGTAGAGTGTTTATAAATGGCAACACTGATCTGTATTGTGCATCAGAGCAGTCTAGTGTGATGTGCAGTCAGTGCTGGTGTGGGGTAACCCCAGCTGTCCCGGGACCACCCTTTTACCAGCGGAAACAATTACGACTCCCAGCGGTGTCTCAGCTTTCTCCTCATTAACAAACATGAGTTGTGGAGGCAGCAGAAGCCGCAGTCGCAGTCATCGGATTGGCTGGCTGGAGTAACCCTGCGCCTCATTAATAAACCACATACCCCACCACATACACACACACACACATACACCCTTCACCTGCATCCAGGCACGTGGCTCTGCAAAATAGGCGGTTTGTTGATGGCACAGTCAGACAAAAGGGAACACATGCCACACACACCCACCCACGAATACCTCCATAAACATAAGTACAGAGCACGGCTTAACAAACGTCTTGTTTACTATCCCTCAATGTCTGTGCCATGTTTCAGCCTGACCATGACTACATAAAGAAATCCTACACACAATAGCACAAAAAGAAAGTCAAACCTTTCACTCATGTGGTTAATAAGGGTACACATCATGGGGAGCTGTCCTGTAAACCTGTCTGGACTCAAGAGCCATACATGTAAACAAATGTACACACTGTCAGTGATAAATTACAAATGAACTGAAGCACTGGAAGGCACTTATTCTCTTAAAACAGTAGACAACTACTGAATGCTCACTGACAGCTCAGACTTAATAAAAGGGGGCTTTATTACTAGACTCTATTTAACCAGAATTGTGTTCATTCATTCCCAGTGATGGAACTCCTATTCTTAATCACACAAATACATTCAAGCTTTACTGACAAAACCTAACCATCTACAATCTGATACATTTTACGTTGTTTAAAGGGATAGTTCACACAGATATTAACGTACTCTATCATAATGTAACCACCCTTGGGTCATTCCAAACCTGTATGACTTTCCTTTGTCTGTGGAACATAACAACAATATTTTGAAGAATGTTGGTAAACCGTTGACTTCTATTATATGGGGATACAAAAAAACACCAAGCCATTTGCAAAATCTTATTTTATGTTCCACGAAAGAAATAAGATCATGAAAAACATTGCTGAAGTTGATCACAATGCCTTATATTTAAAAGGGCATGAACTGAGAAATCAAATTTTACATATATAAGTGGTCATCATACTATAATAATATCCTATAAGTTTCAGAATTAAAAACTTTCATGTTAATCCAAAAACATCTTTTATTGTATCCAAGCTCAGCGAACGACTCATTGTGGAATGTGCCTTTCTTTAGCCCCTTTCACACTGCGATTCCGGCAAATACACGGATAATGCGACCCGGTATTTGTTCCCGGGCCGCTAGATTTGGTCCATTCACACTGCCAGCGAAATACCGTAATATGTGCGCTTTCACACACAGCGCTTAACGGTCCCGGGTCGAGTTGACTCGTGACATCCTGATGTGACGTATAACGGCGAGCGATCTCAGCTTCAGCGCAGATAGTAAGGAGCTCCGTGGTCTCGACTTGTGTCCAGTTTGCACACATTTCTGCTTGCTTAATTTTAGTTTCTTTTGTATACGAACACTCTCTGTGTTTAAAACACCGACTAGCTCTTCTGGCACAGCAGGGTTGTATTATTGAAAACACTAGCTCTAGGAGTCGCACGATAACTACGTACACATTGGGGCATTAGTTTCGGCTTTTGTTCACACAGCGCTCGTCCCGGGTCGAATACCGCAATATGACTAGGTCTCCGACCCGGGTCGAATTTGGTAATCAATCGCGGGACGTGGTTGCTTTCACACAGAAGGCGACCCGGCAATGTTCCGGGAATATTGCGGGTCCGACGTGCAGTGAGAAAGGGGCTATAGACAAGTGAAAGACTGCCTCTGCCTGCAGAAGAAAATAAAAGCATATATTATTATTGCAACTTTGGCCACGCCCACTGATGCGTTAGTGAAAGAACACCAATACTGGATGGACTACAACACTGTAAAAAAAAAGTCTGTAAAAATAGGGCACAATGTCCTGTATAAATATGAAGGAATTTTCCGTATTGGTTTTTTTACAGGTGTTTTACCTGTATTTTGAATTACACATTGAATTATTTTGTGTTTTTAGGGTTAACGGAAATTTCCATAAAATTACTGGATAATGTACTGGCAAAAATGACCAGTACATTTTCCGTTTTTATTTTTTACAGTGAAATAACGTTACCCTCCGAAGCATCCTAATGCTAGGAATGTGCTTAATTATTTTCAACAATGTGAATGTCTCAGTTGAGCTTTATTCATTTGTATGCTTTACATTTCACTGTGGATTCTTATAAATCAGTCGCAAATTCTGGGCTTTGCAAACAGACTTTTACGATATGAACTTGACAGTAATGCCACAAATCATGCAAGTAACCGTGTTAATTCTAATGTCTGATCTGTGATCAGTGATTTCCCATTTTGTAATGATTCATGTACAGTCAGATGTTCAAAGAATGCTCCTTTTGCAATGGCTGGAGCTGTCAATCAAACACCACGAGTTCAGTGACTGAGTTCTGGACTAGTGCCAAAACTCCCATAATAATCAATGCATCGTATCATGCGCTCAACATGTCTGTGATCGGCTACAATACTAATCATTGCAACTTTTCATGCCACAATCTAAATATAATGCTATAATCAACACTTTTCAAAATAAATTAACCTTGAGAGCGATAATGATAAAACGTGCTAAAAGTTTTCAAGAGAGTTACACATGTAATACGTGGCTATTTCATATTCAAAGATGTAAGCCAATCACAGCAGAGGGCGTTTACACTGAAGTCTCTGTTCAAATCAATGGCTAAAATTAGGGTGGCCTTTTATTGATAAATTATGACCATTTTTGATGTAAAAATCATACTAAAATAATAATTAGAAGTGTACCCCAGGAAGCATTATAAAAACAATAAAACAATGCAGTGACCCCTTTAAGAGTCAAAGCAGGACCCCAATATGAGGGCGGAATTTGCTCGGTCTGAGAGGAATACAAGTCGAGTCAAGTGTGGAAATCCATCACTCATGATGCCCCTGCGGTGTCCAAAGGATATATTGCCCTAGTAATAGAGAACCGGCTGAGACTGATGAAAATGTGGAGTGACATGGCCTTTCGAACTCAAGAGAACTGAGGATATCAGTACGTGGCTGTCAGCTGATGGACAAATAAGAAAGACTTTTGGGTCTAGTTCGCAGTTGAATGCTTGATTAGGGAAAGACAGGGACCAAACCACAGACAGCAGTCTCATTTCCACATCATCCATCATCAGCATTATCAACCAGGTGCCATGGGATTAGAAGATTAGATTAGATTTCTAGTCCCCCTCAAAAATGAAAAATCTGAAAACAACAACAAAAATATCCCAAAACTGTTTTTTTGTAATCTTTGTGTTTCTATATGGTCTATATAGTTATAAAAAGGAAAATTGTTTTCCTCATGTTTCCCCAGATGTATATGATTTTTATTAAGTTCTATAATGTGCTTGGATCACAAGCATACGACAGTTGGCCAGACGAGAATTTCTCTTAATCTTGTTTCTCTTCAGAAAAGACATTGATTGATCCCTTGGAGTCATATGGGTTATTGGTGGGATTGCTTTTTGAAACATCAACTTTTGTTACGCATTATATGGCCCACAGAGATGGGTTCTTTTTCTGAAATCTTTGCTAGTAATCTGGGACAGCATGTAAACGATGAGAGAATAAGAATAAATTTAATGGACATACTTATTATAGAAACACAAAGACAGACTGAGGCTAAAACAATAATAAAAATATTCCAAAACAGCTAAACACAAATATCGATTCAGAACAGAATTCAATTTCAGTTCCAACTCAGCTGCCCTGGGCCCAGTAGGGACCCTAATGATGACTTGAAGGGAAAGAACTTCACCCTACACAGATTACGTTTTAAATACAGTGCCTGTTCTGTGTCATCATCACACACATGCGTCGTGGTGTTCAGTTGATCTCAAAAGCACTTCACTTTTAAAACTGCGCAGGAGACTGACACAGGCTAGAATGAAATTGTTGAATAAAGTCGTTATTTTAGTTTGTTTTTGTGCACCAAATGAATTCTTGTTGCTTCATAAAATTAAGGTTGAAGCACTGGACTATTTTACAGATGGCTTTACTACCTTTCTGGACCTTGAAAGTGTTCATTAAATTGCTGTCGATGGGTCAGAGAACTCTCAGAGTTCATCAAAAATATCTTCATTTGTGTTATAAAGATGAAAGAAGGTCTGACGGGGTTGGAATGACATGAGGGTGAGTAATTAATGACTGAATTTTCATTTTGGGGTGAACAATGCCTTTAAAATTACTTCAGATATGTTATCATTTTACGTTATTCATTACAATCTGATGTAAATAATGCTGGAGAACAAAAAATAAAGCTTTTCAAAAAATGTTATGCCTAAAATATTTTATCAGGAAAAAAAATCTGGGAAAGCAAGTCTATAGCTAGACGGTATGTCTTTAAAGAAGCTGAGAAGCACTTGTGGTGAAACATTTTACTGTTGGGAAGCCGGTTACATGCTCGCGCCCGCGCGCAGGCTGTGCTCTGGACTAGCACGAGTGACATGACATCTCATGCAAATACGATGCAAATCGTTCGTTTTAAAACCTCGAAGCTTAGCAACGCAAACGAAAATATTAAAATAAACGCACATGCGAAAGTGTGAGCAACTCTTTGTTTCACATTAGTTGCGCATGTGATCTGTGCGATCATCCATTGATTTTTCTAGCAGCTCCGTGTCTTGTATGACACTGTGGCTTTTGAATGAACAGTTTACCGTATCATCATCAATCACCTTCGATACACTGATCAGACAGCGGTGATAATTCGCTTCTCGTGTCACTCCACAATCCATAATCACGCGCATATAGGCTATGCGCAATTTACACATTCATCCACAAAGTCTGTTCTTACCTCGTATGTGGTCTCATTATTCAGTCAAACTCCACTGTTTTGTTTGAGTAGACTGGACATGATATGAATGTGCTTGATCTCGGCATTGCACAGACCCTGTAGCGAGTTGACGTCATCATTTTTTTCCACTCGAGAGCGAGCGAGAGCGCATGATCACACAAGGTAGATGTACTGATGTCTAACGGGAGATGTAGTAGGCTATGGGTGAGATCAGGTACGAGTCAGTGAGTTTGGTTGGAGTGTAAAATGATTATATATTCATAAGGAACAATTGAAAATCTAAAACTAATGTATTAATATAATGGTCTAATCGTAATAACACAAATAACTAAATCATTTAAAAAAAACTAATTATTTGTTATTATTATTTTAAAAGTTAATGTTATATAACAATATTGAGTAAGGAATAATTGACGACGGCCCGTTAGAAAAATAATGCGGTTGCGGAGTGGTCACTTCGGGTGCGTGCATTATTTTTCCTAATAGCCTAATTCAATTCAAGTCAATTATTTCGGTTCTACGGTCACAACACCTCAAGACATTGTTCAGAAGATCCAAGATATTTGTCATTTTTTTGTTGCTCTTGTGTGCAGCAGAAGGACTAATTTCTTAGCAACTAAAGTGCCGACTAATGCACTTAAAGGGACAGTTCATCCAAAAATGAACATCAGCCCATGATTTAGGCTAACTCACCCTCAAGTCATCCTATGACATTCTTCTTTCAGACAAATACAATCAGAGTTAAATATCCTGGCTCTTCCAAGCATTAAATATAATTTTATATATAATTGTGAATGTTTTTTGTTTTGAAGTCCATAAAAGTGCATCTATCCATCATAAAAGTAATCCACACTGCTAAGAGAAGCAATGGGTTTGATGCGAGAATTAGCATATTTTCACCGGAGTGTCCTACGTCATATGCTGGAATGCCAGTCTCTTGTGAACGTGCGTACGACACTCAGTGGAAGTTAGAGATTACAGTTTGTAAAGTTTTAAATAAGAATATTTTTCTTACTTAAACCCATCGATTTGCTTCAGAAGGCCTTTTTTTCTCTGAGAAAAGAACAAAGAACGGCACTGAAGTCATTCTTAAAAAGGAAAGATAGGGCTACGTTCTGAGTTTTGACGACCGGATACGGCGAATGTTTAATCTGTCAACTAGCTCCGCTTCACATTGCTCTGGTTGGTTGTAGCGCTATCCTATCGCGTGCAGAGGGAGTTTGAAAGACAGCCGTTTATCCGCCCCTCGGATTGAGCTGTCAATGGTGAGTTTCCAGACCAAACATCTTGATGTGGGTCTTACTTGTCAGGCTAGTGTGGAGCACTTTTATTAAGGATAAATGCACTTTTTTGGACTTCAAAAACCCAAACAACCATTCGCTGCCATTGTATGTTGTCCACCTGCAAAAAACTTGACAAAACACGTAATTTTACTGACGACTGCTTCTCAAATCTCTGCAACGCAGGATTCGCTTAACGCTAGCTCTTGAAAGATTGGTCAGAACCCAGTTTATTTGGACCAGCTGCTCCTTAGAATCACAATCTGTAAAAAATATTAAATATTGATATATATATATATATATATATATATTCTATCAGATGTTCAACATATGTAGTTTTATGTTTTAAATTGTGTATGTCTCCGGCTAACTCACATTATTACTGTCTTGCTGTAATACCTCTGCTAAGCAGCTGTGTGCCACTATCCCCTAAAACTGTATCCATCAATGAAAATTGTCTGTCGCTCTTACTACCTTGAGTTTAGATAAATGATAGAGCAAGATTTGTTTTGCAAACTTTAATGTTACATCAGTCATTCATGTTAGTGCTCGGCTAGCATCTGTGCTGTTATTGATACAGTTCCTGTAAATGCACCGCAATAAATCAGAAATATACACATGGGTCTGTTGATGGACATACACTTGTTAATGCAAAAGTAGCTGGCTGATGAGGAATTACAGTTGCAACATCTCATAATGTCTCATAAACTCAAAATGAGTAGCGTATCACTGAGAAACGTCCTGCTTCAGTCGTCCTTGCGTCCTGGAGGTTCGGGTTGAATAACTAGTACTACCAATGTTTTATCATCAGACTCGCGCTCGGATTGATATGGTAAAATCAGCATAATTATACAATCGGTAAGGCCCAATGGAAGCCTCTCCACAGCGCAAAACATACATGTTTGCTAAAAAAAACACCTGAAGACTCCAAGATGGTGAGAAATAAGATTCTCTGGTCTGATGAGACCAAGAAATAACTTTTTGGCCTTAATTCTAAGTGGTATATGAGGAGAAAAATGTCACCTGTCCAATTCAGTCCCAACAGTGAATTATGGTGGTGGCAGCATCATGCTGTGGGGGTGTTTTACAGCTGCAGGGACAGGACGACTGGTCGCAATCGAGGGAAAGATGAATGGGGCCAAGTACAGCGGTATCCTGGATGAAAACCTTCTCCACAGTGCTCAAGACCTCAGACCGGGCCGAAGGTTCGCCTTCCAACAAGACAATGACCCTAAGCAAATAGCTAAAATAATGAAGGAGTGGCTTCACAACAACTCTGTGACTGTTCTTGAATGGCCCAGCCAGAGTCCTGACTTAAACCCAATTGAGCATCTCTGGAGAGACCTGAAAATGGCTGTCCATCAACGTTTACTATCCACCCTGAAACAACTGGAGACGATCTGCAAGGAGGAATGGCAGAGGATCTCTAAATCCAGGTGTTAAAAACTTGTTGCATCTTTTCCAAAAAGACTCATGGCTGTATGAGATCAAAAGGGTGCTTCTACTAAATACTGAGCAAAGGGTCTGAATACTTAGGACCATGTGATATTTCAGTTTTTATTTTTTAATAAATCAGCAAAAACGTCAACAATTTTGTGTTTTTCTGTCAATATGGGGTGCTTTGTGTACATTAATGAGAAAAAAATGAATTTAAATGATCTTAGCAAATGGCTGCAATATAACAGAGTGAAAAATTTAAGGGGGTCTGAATACTCTCCGTACATACCCACTGTATACAATGAATATATAACCAAAGAATTTATGATACTTTTGTATATAATATAATTTGTTTATATAATTGATCACTAAATCATGCAAAAGTATCATAAATTTTACTTTACCATCTCCACACGCAAGGTTTTTATGCTTTAAGAGAAAGCAGGTCCACAAGCCCTTATGTTTGATCTGATCTGGGATTTATAAATCAAATAAACGTGATATCCTCTAACTGGCTGATTCACTTCTTCAACTTATTATCATAATAACCAAAGACCATTAACCTGATAAAATCTCTTTTAGCTCTCCTTTAATGTTTGTATTTTAAGAAGAAGTTGAAAACATTCACTGTCTGCTCCGTGTCCTTCTTTTAATATGTGGAAACCCCCTGGCTCCCAGTCCCACGTGTCTTCTTCATGGATTTATCCTGTCCTGAATGCACAAAGGCTGGATGCGGAGAAGCTCAGGGTGCCTGTATGTCTGGGAGGCATTATCCTTCTGGCCATAAAGAACACAGAAAATGAGAAAAACTATTCAAAGTGTCACATTACCTACACACCAGACTGTGAATGATATGTAAGGGCCTCAAGCATCTGCTTTGTACAATGCATGTGAGAAAGACCATCTTCTTACAGCACCCAGTGATTCACCCTGTTGTGTCATGTGACCCTTGAGAAACAACAGCTCCCTCCCAGCTGAAAATACCCACAACTTCACCTCTTAATTTAATATGGTGAAGGAAGAGTCAGAGCAGCAGGAAGGGAAGCCATAATAAACAAGGTAATCTTGTAGTTAAGAAACAGCCAGGGAAAGAAGAGAGGCATAATTCAATAAGAAATGACAAAATGGAGCTTGTTAGCTCCTCAGATTTTCTGACCTTTGCTCATAGTATGCTCCTATGTAACCAAATATTCAATTAGCTATAAATGTTTAAAATTAATTATCAAAAAAACAACAACATACTGATTGACTACTAATATGAATATTAATATGGGAGCATGAATATTATGGGAGCATGTCTTGTTCGTTGGCTATGGTGGTATAATTGTCCTATATGCTACTTATTAAAAAGTTTTAGCATAGAGTGGTGTAAACAATGACTGGAAATGGAATGCAAGTACACATTTCTGATAATGATACATCACAAAAATATATTTAAAAAAAGTCTGTTATTACTTATTTTGATAGTTTTATAGTAATCTAATATTATAGGCGAGCATTATGCAAATATATTTTCTAGCGATGTAGAACCGTAAAACAGTGGGATTCGAATTACAAATGACTTGTTTAGGCCGCTCAGAGTTGCTTCTTTCTTTTGGGAGACAATAACTTTATTTATCGTGCACTTTCGACTTTACAACTTTGTAGAACGTTTACATTCACAGACAGCTACACACGGGGAATATTTGAAAAACCATAATAGGGGCACTTTAAAATATATTTTTATATGAGTACACATACTTTAGGATTGTTAAATCTATCCACACTAAAAGTAGCTGGCTGGTCTCTGAGTGTTTGTGCAATGTGCAAGCGCATGTTCCACTGTGCACTGCTACAAATCAATACGGGTCGACGTTCAAACTCATATTTCCAGGGAAATGGTTCAGAGTGGACTGACTGAGAGGAGGAGGGATGGGACTTCATTTTTAACTTCTTGGGAGTGGCTTCTTTACCAAAAGTCAGCTGTTTAGGGCACTAGTACACTTTGAATAGTCACGTGAGGAGTTACATGGATCCACATTTAAAGAGGATGCGTATCTTGTGTTGCCATGCACTTGACAGCTCAGACTGGTGAGCAGCTGTGTTTACCTCCTTTAGTGGAATTTAATATAGAGGGAAGGAAAAGACCTACCTGTCTTTAAATGGACCAGATCCCCCCGAGGTTGTTCCAACAGTTAAGTGTTTCCCCATCAGCATGAAGCAGAGTCACACTGGGTCTCATGTTGGGTCTCTAAAGTCTGTTTGTCAAATCCCAGAAAAACTGAGGTCGAGAGGTCTAAAAGTTGTTGTAATAAATCACAGTGTATTAGCAGTGACAGTTTAACATCATACATTGAATGATTTATGGCTGGGACTCTAGGAGTCATGACACATTTGTACGGTTTATTGGTCAAATCTTTGACTATTCACAAACCTAAAAATGTTACCGCAGCGTGGGGACTGGGAAATGCCTCCCAAACACCAGATGGCATTTGTTGATTCAGGTTTATTAAATTATGATAAGTTCAGTAATAGCCTGTAATTTTTTCTATATGAGGCAAATTTGACGTGTTCGTTCTTCAGACAGTCCTGTTGGCTTATTGTTCACTTTACTTAAATTATTAACAGAACTCAGCAGAATAAACATAGAATAAATATCATTTTTCTCAGTAAATTGAGGCATGTTTACAGGGTTGGGGAAAGTCAAAATGCCTGCTTCATTCAAACGGTCTTTGGGCGGTCCTTGACCAGTAAAAGCTATGATAGAGCCATCAGTCTGAAGGTCTGACTACGCGAGACTACACCAAAAGTGAGATAAATAAGACTCAGGCTGAAAGCAATGCAAATTCACACCTGTACAGTAGAGGGCGCAGTTTAAAAATAAGTTTCAGTTCTGCCATTCTGGAATGAAGAGGAGGATGCAGGAGAAGAAAGACTAAATTAAAAGACTAAAAAAATTAAACACAATTGTGATTTTATGTGAAGTTATTTTGATGATTAATAAGGCTTGAAGTGGATAATCGAAGGTCAGCAGCAAATACATTGGTTGATAAAGTGAGATTAAATCATAGACTGTAAAAAAATATGGACGTAGTGTCCATGATGTCACCCATAGGATTCTGAAGTGCAGTTTTGAAGCGTTAAGTAGAGACGAGCTGGCCGTTGCCATCTTGACAACGCATCATCACGCGTCACGCCCGGATAACAGAAAATAAACAAAGAGGCGGGACGTGGGCGGAGCTGAGGTAACGTAATGACTAACAGACAGCGGATAAATGGCAAGCCACCTGGCACTCAAAGTGGCCACGCCCTTAATTATGCAGAATTAAGATATTAAGGCTTTATATAATATAAAAACAAATGAGTTATAAAAAAATTCACCCCATAGTTGTCATGAAGGGCAAAATTAGATATATTGACCAAAACCACAATTTGTACCAGGCTGTAAATATGTTTTTTTCTGCTGTAAAGTTTGCCATTTTAAAGGTGCCCTAGAATGAAAAATTGAATTAACCTTGCCAAAGTGAAATGGACATCACATACTGTGAGTCTCAAACACCATTGCCTACTCTTTCTTATGTAAATCTCATACATGAAAAACACCCCGGAAAAATAAGTGATTCTCAACATAATGGCAAATGTGCATTCAAATACATTCAAACCCCTCACCCGTATGTATTTTCAATAGCATATTATAAACTTATGCGAATACTTTATTACTTGAAGGAAGTAAATATACATTAATGACCACATATATTTTTGAAAGAACTAAGTGGTTTAGCTAAGAATAAACGAAAAAAGTTAAACAGTGTAGCTTTAAAGTGTCATTCAGTCAGTCTGTGTTCTGTCAGGACTCACAAGCCGCTTCGCTGAACTGCTGTGAGCTGTGAGCTGCTGAAATAAGCCAATCAGAGCAGAGCTCAACATTAATATTCATGACTCTTCCACATAAGGCAAAAACAGAGCATTACATTCTAGGGACAATTAATAGGGTTGTAAATGGACCTGTAAAACTGTATCTGGACAATTTTTCCCTTAAATAAGCCACATACCCTCTATTTAGATATCAGAACAATTTGACTTATTGTTTCAACTCATTCTAGGGCACCTTTAACATGCGGCTCAATGAGATTTTGCTCCCTTCTGGAGCCTGTCCCCAGTGGCCAGTAGAGGAATTGGAGTTAAATTACTTCCATATTGGCTTCAAGAGAAACTGCGGGAGGTTGCCACTTGGATTAAATACTTAAACAAGTATATTTGTGTTATTACGAATATTTAATGCAGGTTTGAGTAATATTCTTAGATTGCATTTCACTTTTTTTATTAAGTTTTTTATTAATATTGAGTAATACTGAATCTTTGATATGAATAAATACCTGGTCACATTTGTAAGAGCGAACTTTTTTTAAAAAGTAACTCAGATATTATGTTGTAAGTTTAAACTCAGGTTACTTTACTCACTACATGTTTATGTGAAACCCGTCGTGCTTCTGTCAGTCAACTACTTCAGCAGACACACACACATCTGTGCGGCAGAACACCTGTCTGAGAGATCAAAGTGCAGGATCTCGCTACAGAACCAAAGCCATCATTTCACAGCACCGTGGACAGGTGATTGCGCAACAGCAAATTCGGAAATCTGAAACACTGTCGATTAGTGCACATAAAAATACTAGCATCAGGAATGCTAAAATTGTGCTCATCTGACAAGCTGTTGTTTCCCAGGTGAAAGAAACTTGACCTATATTACTTTTATTTAATATGCTTTTGAACTTATCCTGAATGATTCATCAGTGCATATTTTAGAAAATTCTTCTTACTGTGTAATCTTTCGTAAATAATGGAAATTGCATGAAACAACAAACCTCACCCAGATCACACAAAATATGAATCAATACTGTATGTTTACCATAGTAAATCAGGCCACGGCAGGAGCATGGATTTTAATGTACTAGCTCAAAAATGGAATTTATATATTGGGTCTGTGTACATAAAAAAATACATCTGCTTTTATATTTTAGAAAGGGGTCTTTAGCAAGAGCATTTGGTGGTCCCTGATAATACAGTAAATGTCTGGAAACCCCTGACCTATAACAATGATTGCAGTAAAATGTTATTAAAAACATCCAATCTCTTAAAAGGCCCTTTGTCTTTGCAAACATTCCGTTGTTGTGGCTTTAGTAAAGACGTGGTAATCTAATCGGATTTAGCGTTTTCCCTTCTGGATTTCTGTTTGTTTCGCCAATGTCCACAATATCTAGAGTCCAAACTGAACAACGCATCCTCATTGAACGGGGCATTTCATGCATTCCAGCCACACCTTGTATCTCGAAGAGTGTTGGACACATACTTAACATATCGTTCCATGTGTTGTATTTCTCCCTGCACCATGCACTTTAGAGTTTGGGAACGTTTTAGTCTTGTGCAATAGCTTGTGTGAGAGGTCACTGATAAGAGTGGTTGTGGGAGATGGAGAGAGACCTTTCCACCTCTGCTGGACTGAGCTATCTCTCATGCACCCACGAGGAGGACCCTTGTGTGTGTGTGTGTGTGTGTGTGTGTGTGTCTGTGTGTGTGTGTGTGTGTGTGTGTGTGTGTGTGTGTGTGTGTGTGTGTGTGTGTGTGTGTGTGTGTGTGTGTGTGTGTGTGTGTGTGTGTGTGTGTGTGTGTGTGTGTGTTTGTGTGTGTGTGTGTGAGCCTGTTTATGTGGTTTATGAGGACACAAATTTGTATAACTACATGGGTATTACACTGGTATTACACTATAAATGTGGTTTATGAGGAAATATTAAATGTCCTCATAATTCAAATGGCCTTATAACATACTAAATGATGTTTTTTTGAAAAAGTAAAAATGCAGAATGTTTCCTGTGATGGGTAGGTTTAGGGGCAGGGGCAGTGTAGGGGGATAGAAAATATGGTTTGTACAGTATAAAAACCATTACGCCTATGGAGTCTCTGTAAACCACATAGACCAACGTGTGTGTGTGTGTGTGTGTGTGTGTGTGTGTGTGTGTGTGTGTGTGTGTTTGGATAAGTGATCTGCATCCTGTCAGCTCTCAGGCTGAGCTAAGGATAGTGAATTTCTCACTTCTTAAACAACTCTCTCCCTATTTCCGATCCCTTTACGCTTATCAAACTCTCTCTCTCTCTCTCTCTCTCTCTCTCTCTCTATATATATATATATATATATATATATATATATATATATATATATATATATATATATATATATATATATATATATATATATATATATATTTAAAATTAATGGTGAAAATGCAAGCAATATACATTTTACAGTAAGACAACAACAAGCTTATTCAGGCTTAGTGACATCACAAACTCTGAAAAATACAAAAACCCCGTCGCCGGGAAAACGCAACAAAGGGAGTGAGGCCAAGTTGAGAAAAGGAAGAGTCTGCTCAAGAATTTGTCTTTTCCACAGACTGTAAAAATAATGGACGTAGTGTCCGTGATGTCAGCCATAGGATTCTGAAGAGCCGCTCGTAAACATGTTTTTTTCTGCTGTAAAGTTGGGCATTTTAACATGGAGCTCAATGAGATTCTGCTCCCTTCTGGAGCCTGTCCCTAGTGGCCAGTAGAGGAATTGCAGTTTACATTACTTCCATATTGGCTTCAACAGAAACTGGGGGAGGTTGCCGCTTGGTGTTTTCACATTTCTTGCAATACAGTACGCAACACAAATGCAATAGCATGTCATAAAAGAAACATGACAACATAAGTTATAATCATATTTAAACTAACTATACCTGTTATATCTTAATGCAGTATATATTTTTTTTGGCTCTGTGCATTTTACAACAGTTCCCAAATGAGCGATTTATAGATTATCATGAAAGAATATGCTAATTAATGACTTGAATATTGTTAACTCCACATCAGCTACAAACATTCATCCATCCACTAACCATTCAGAAACGTGCTGTTGTATTCAACATGTAGCCACTTCTTCTCGAGTCTCTCTCCATCATTGTACGACTCCGGTTTGAACATAAAAGACTGAAGAGTTTCTGACCTTTTCAGTGTGCGTCTGCATGAGGTAATTGCAACTGCTAACACAACCTCTTGAAGCTCTGCCCTCTTCTTGAAATAGGGCCGGGAGAGGACGGACCTTCACTTGCATTTAAAGGGACACAAAAAACAGCAAGTGACTATTTTAACAATAAAAAAAATTATATGTAGGGTATTTTGAGCTAAAACTTCATATCCCCACTCAGGGACTACATTATTTTACATCTTGTAAAAAGGGGCATTATAGGACCCCTTTAAAAGGAAGGTGAAACAGCAAAAGGACATTCCCAATATTCCCTGTATGATGAATGGCAATGGGCTATATTTTATTTAAATATTTATTTTTGTTATGTACAATGGGATGATTTTATACACTGTTATCATGTATGTAACTTAGTGAATACTTAGCCTATACTGCATTGTTTTATTGTAATTTGTATAAGTCTGGTGAGTTGTCTAATTATTTATGTGTTTGTGTTTATGTTGATATAACATTATTTCAGTTAATAATATAGTGGTTATGGAGTATAAAATACACAGGCACCAAAAACATTCTTTGAAATATATTAAATTAATATTTTAAAGTGAATTTCACTTTTTAATAGAGTACAACACATTATCCACTTCTGTTATATTACTAAAAATAAAAGATGACAGTGAGAATTAGAAATCCACTTCTGTGTTATTTCTCTGCTATAACCATGATGTAAACCTGAATGACACTAACTTTAATTTAATACACTGCCCTGCATGCTTTTATAGTTCTCTACTAGGAGGGCTGGGGGGAATCGCAGCATGATTGTACGATTACAACCCACCAGACCGTTTAATGGTTTTCAGCCCAAGGCCCTTTCCGTGAGTGAGGTGTGGCTGACTGCTGATGGGTCTAATGTGAATCTTTATGAGATGCACAACAAAGACACAGCCCTGTTCACCAGCTGCTGATCGCCCAGCCTGGTCATTCCTTGCACTGTAAAAAAAAAAGCAGGTCTTCGATTGAACATTTTCTAGTAACTGATCACATCTACATTTTTCATGTGGCCGAATTGAATTTCTGGGAATTAAATTGCATCAATTCAAATTTTTCAAAACTGAAAAATTTTTTACAGTGTGGAAGTTGATGTTTCTAGACTTGATGTTGTCTTTCCTGTAGCTCAACCAGTAGCGCGTGGCGTTAGCAATGCCAAGGTCATGGGTTCGAATCCCAGGGAAAGCAAGAACTGACAATAATGTAAAATGTGTACCTCGGATGCAATGTAAGTCACTTTAGATAAAAGCGTCTGCCAAATGCATAAATGTAAATTTAGACGGCCCTTGACCTGGAATGTTCACGTATGCAGTTCAAGCACTGCTGCTCAGTTACAAAACCTAGTGTTATTTTAAAGTGTGAAAGTTCGCAATATTACTGATTTTACTTAGCCTGACAAGCCAGACCCACATCAAGATGTTTGGTCTGGAAACTCACCATTGGCAGCTCAATCCGAGGGGCGGATAAACGGTTGTCTTTTAAACTCCCTCTGCACGTGATAGGATAGCGCTACAACCAACCAGAGCAACGGAGGTGAAGCGGAGCTAGTTGACAGATTAAATATTCGTCGTATCCGGTCGGCAAAACTCCGAACACATCTTCCCTTCTTAAGAATGACTTCAGTGCCGTTCTTTGTTCTTTTCTCAGAGAAAAGCTTAACTCCAAGTCTACCAGAGTCGCGGTCAAAGCTGATTCGAAAGAACGCCGTTCGCCAGCTTCTGTGTTTACTAGAAGCACGCAAACGCAACTCGGCCGTCATTATGTTAAGCCCCGCCCACCGACTTTATATATGATGTGATTGGCCCGACCAGAGTTTGGTTTTTACAGCTCAGAAGTGTATTGAGAGTTGCTAGACGACACTCGCGGCAGATTAGATTTGCTGCCGCTAGGGTGCGTCTAGATTTCTAGGCTAGATTTTACTGTAAGTTTTTATCAAATAAATGCAGGCCCATTGTTGGGTACCATATAAGTTACTCTAAAAAAAGTAATTCATTAGCTACTAATTACATCTTTAATGATACTTACTTTAATGTACTAATTACTCTCTAAAAAGTAATGCACTTCATATTACTAATTATAGTTTCCCATTTTAACTTATCCCCTTTCAACCTTGACCAGTTGAGCAATAGGTCTACATGGGAAGTAGGGACATAAGCCTGCTCTTTTAATTTTTTCAAATAAATAATATAAAATTGCATAACTCATTTTTGAACTGACCACAGTATTAAGGTTACATAAAAAACACACACACAAAAAAAAAAAAACATAAAATCCACTATTACCTACTCTAAAAGGAATATGTTTGGGGTTCAGAGTATTTATTTTTCCCCACACCAATTTCACATGTTTAGAACTATGTGGTTTTATTTTTTATTTTTCTTAATTTACCCTGAAA
This sequence comes from Pseudorasbora parva, assembly GCF_024679245.1. Lineage (NCBI taxonomy): Eukaryota > Metazoa > Chordata > Actinopteri > Cypriniformes > Gobionidae > Pseudorasbora > Pseudorasbora parva. The sequence goes on along the minus strand of NC_090186.1, from coordinate 8,198,434 downwards.
AAATGGAAGTGAAATGGAACACTTCCATATGGGGTTTGGAAGTGTGACAACATGCCCCATGAGGTACAATGTAACATGACTAAATGACAGCTCATAGGTGCACTATGCAGTATTTTTGCAGTAAAATATCCAAAAAACACTAGGCCAGGGTTATATATTTTGTTCAGTTGAGTTCTTACAATATCCCAAATGTTTCCAACTATTTGTAAATTGTGAAAAAAATTGCCGCAGCACTAGGTAACTTTTGCTCTCGGGGTCCCCCTGCAGTTGGGAACAAATATTGTCCTCTACTACTGTCGTAAACTCTGTCATCCTACATCAGGGGATGCGCACGTGCATTTGTTGAAATGACAACCATGATAGCCCTGGAATAGTGATGATGAGCTGGTCGTCTCATAACCCGCAGACCCCGTATGTCTATTTATTGGTCGCGTGTGCGGGGCATTTTGTAAAAATATATATGCGGTGAAAGGGCGGGCCAAATCATACAAGCGGGATCCGTTTATCACTAACAGTTACCCTGAACACTGCAGGAGGAGTTCACATGCAGTTGTTCTGCTTGCATCGTGAGTGAAATGTCTTCATCCCAGGTACAGTGGCATATGTTTCAGCATGTCATATATGAATATAATTTCATGTGTTTTTTTTTTTAAACGCCAAATGATCGCGATGCTCACGTTTACAAGTCAGCGTCATTATAGTAGTCTAGTCTATTGTTATCGTTTTACAGAATCTATATGATACTAATTCGATGTTTGAGTGGTAGCCTAATAACCATAGCAAGCATGACAGCCAAGTCAGCATCGGTCGGGTACGCCTCCTTCAGCTCACGCCAACGAGCAAACGCTGGCCCAATCCTCGTCCTGCCTTTAATCCGATCATTTTTTGCAAAACCTTTGCTTTATTTTTGATTTTTCTTTGATTTTTTTCTGTGCTGTGCAAGCCCAATAGTTGGGCTTGCACGTCCGAATGTAAGGAAGTAGAGGTGGTGGTGGAAGTGACGTATATGCCTTAAAGCAGTCAAATTTTGTTGTTCTTTTTGTTTTCGGGTTACTACCCGAAGTTTAAAAGTACGATTAAAAACGTATCATCACAAGAGTCTTGAAAATATATTATGAAGGTTGAAAAGTTACCTAGTGCTGCCTTAACCAAGAAAATGGAAGTCTGAGGGAGTCGGCTGTCGTATCTGCATTAAACCTCAGTTTTTATTCTTAGCAGTGAGCAAACACACAGTGTAATGTCATAACACTTTTCTAAACACACTGAAATGTATCTGATAAACAGAGCTGCGTTACCCCTTCATAATAAAAGTCCCGCTGCTAGCGAGGCGTGTTGTCAGGGCCGTTTCTAGCCTTTCTGGCACCCTAGGCAAGATTCATATGTTGCGCACCCCCCCCCCCTTTTTTTTTCTCTCACTATAACTCATAAAGCAAATATGACTTCCGTATTTCATAGGCATATTGTACATGCATTAATCGAATAATGTAGCTAGAGATCACAGATGTTGGGGGGGTTTGGGGGCATGCTCCCCCGAGAAAATTTTGATTTCTATGATCCTACATATGTGTATTTTAAGATGTTCTGAAGGCCGAAAAATTAGATAACAATAGCTTGAAAACCATTGAGGCTGAGGCATAATTTCATTAAAAAAAGGGCCTAGTGACGCCTATGAAAATATATATAAAATATATACAATATATAATATAGTGACCATGGTTATGACAGTATTAGCCTACTTGATCAATTTAAACAGTTATCTCTGATGTAATGTTTTTTTTATTCAAATTAACTATGCTATAATGTTCTGCACCTGAAAAGTAGCATGGCGTGTGGTCCGTCCAGTACTAATATTCAGTGTAATGTTTTGCTCAATGTTATGATAGAGCGACCAGCTTAGTAGAGAACAAGTAACCAATAAGTAGACTAACATACCTGTATATTTCGCTTTCTTTTTTATATTTCCTCTTTTTTCTTTTTACGATTCTGAGCCTCTGATGGCTTTGACCTTTCCATGACGATGAAACTAAAGCACGCTGTAACGAGTAGAAATATAGTGTAGCCCCTTTAAGAGTTGCGCGCGCTCCCAGCAAACGAAGTCTGCATTTTGTGTATGTGCGCACGGAGTCTTGAGCTCCCATCATGAGCTCCCATCACAGCAGCGCCACTATCACCATGGCGACTTCACTCCAATAATCGCAACTAATCATAATGCTTTGAAATACCAAAAGTACGAAATATTAATAATAAAATATGAAATAACTAAAAATTATTGTTGGGGCGGGGGCTCACTGGCGCCCCCCAGCTGTTGGCGCCCTAGGCGACCGCCTAGTTTGCCTATGCCTAGAAACGGCACTGCGTGTTGTGCTTCAATTGCTCCAGCGGCCGTGCTCAGCTCCTCAACACTCAGTCCTGCTCTGCTTCACACTACAGTAACGTTAATAACCGCATCCATGAACATGATTTCTGCCCGAGTCCTAGCCCGATTCTTTCCCACCGGCTGTGAGGTGAAGACCACATGTCCCAAGATTCTGAGCTCAAACCTGGGGTCATCAAACTACGGCTTTGTTTTGAATAGACACCCTCTAGTAGACGGAAAAATGACATAGTGTAGCTTTAATCTGATCAACAATCTAATCTGATTTAATCAAAAAATATCCTTTACAAACTAAATATTTTGTCAATAAATTACAATTCACTTTTTAAAATAAAATAATGGAATTTTTTAATCATGGGGGGGGGGTAAATGTTGTTTCTTCTCCCTTCTCCCGGTAGGGTGCGCGTGACTAGAGTGAGACAGCAAATGCATGCCCATAAACACTCCTGCAGATCCAGTCGCCTGTGAACACATCTGCCACGCCTCGCTCCACTTTATTCCTATGGTTGACATCAAGCGACTTCAACGCTTCAGCACAGCATTCCGGGAAGGCAGCGCTGCATTTGAACCGATTTGAACGCAGAAATGACGGGAAGCGTCACAACATCGCGGATCTCCACGGTCAATGCTGTCACAGGACTTCACCGAATCATACCAAAGAAGTGTGTTTTTGATGGAGCGGTCCCAACGATAAAGGTTCGGTCCTTCTTTGAAAACAGGCGGTGAGTTAAACTGCTTCAAATGTCTATGTTGTTGGCTATCGTCGCGTGAGTAAACATCAGTAAACGACACGATCGTGTATAGTTAATTTATCAATGGAGAATACGATCTATGGTGTGTGTTTAAATACATTTGTTTAGCTGACCACTATAGGTGTCAGTTTGTTTATTGTAAAACCACCCAGACATAAACCTAGCGTTCTCACAAAGCGTGCTTCGTCATTCAAATGCGGTTACTCCATTGTTGTTCTATGTATAACGTTACACTAGTCTGACGTGCAAAACCGTTTTGCTTGCTACTGCTAAGGTTTAGTCGCATACAATAGTCCATAAACCGAATCATGTCCTCTAGTGCTGCAACGACGCGTCGACGTCATCGATGACGTCGACTACGGAAATACGTCGACGTTCGTGAAATGCGTCGACGCGTCGTGTCAGACGTTCATCTCGCGTAATGTTGGCTCTATCACAAAAACCTAGACCGCGAATATCAAAAGTATGGGAATACTTTAAACAGAGGCCAAACAGTGTTTCCCACACATAGACTACCCAGATAGCAAACAGACGTCGTTTCAACGTTGATTTTTGGTTTTAAAGGTCAGTATCAGTCGTCAATCAAATTTCAACGTTGAATCAACGTTCACTATTTGGTCGGTACATCAGAACGTAATTACGTCGAAAATATAACGTTGATTCCACGTTGAAATGAGGTTGACTTTCCAACGATATACGGCTGACGGATATGGTCAAAATAACGTCTAATATATGTTGAAACTTGGTTAGAGGAATCAGACCATCGCCTGAACTGAATTCTTATGGAAATAGGATAGCCTATGTCTTTTAATTCATTATGAAAAAAATATTTAAGTAATCTCCACAAGTTTATAGAAGTGGTTGATATTTAAATGGAAAGTCTTTGAAGTTTGCCAGATTTTTTTTTTTTTTTTTTTTTTTGTCGTCGGATGCCGACGAATTAAAATTACTAAATGAAAGCAGTAAAAAGAATGAAAGATTGGTGCGTAAGCACAGGTCAAAAACACATGAAGAACGATAATCCCACACAGAAATAATATTTAGGCTACAATACGTGAAACAATTAAATATATTGAAATAGCCTGTATTTGAAAATGCATAGAAAATAAAGCTTAAAGAGGATATTTCATTTTATGTGTAAATATGTGTACATAGGCTATCTGAAAATATATTCATGCATCATATAGTTTCAAGTGAGTTTTTGCATGTTTACTATTTCTAAAGCTAGGCTGTATTATATTATAGCCTATATATATATATATATATATATATATATATATATATATATATATATATATATATATATATATATATATATATATATATTGGTTCTGTTCTGTTGGTATTTGTTTGCTAGAATCCATGATACCATGAAGGCCAACAACATTAGAGAAAATAAATGCAGAGTAATTACATTTTAAACATTAGGTACGTTTTTATCCCTGTGTGCACCAAACCCATCTTGAGTTTAAAATAATTACTAAAATAATTAATTAATTAAAATAATTACCCATCAAAGAACGTTTGAAAAGTGACACTACTGACTCCAGAAGGGACTTTCTGTGGTCAGATGCGGGGGGGGGGGGGGGGGGGGGGGGGGGGGAAACATCTTGACAGCAAACACTTTTTATTTGTATGATTGAAGCTATTTCATGTCTACTATATAGGGTTTAAAGAATCTGAAAGCACTAAAGACTGGATCACAAAAGCGTTTTTGTAATAATTACATATTTAATGAGATTTTAAATGATGTCATGGTTTAACTCTATGTTAACTGTATGTTTATTTGTGCAAATGTTGCTTGATTGTGACGTGTTTAATGTGCGTGCGCGTTAATATATTCGAGTTGCGTTCAAACCGTTCAAAAACTGGAGCGGCTCGGAGTTGCCATGGAAACCTGGGAACCGTCAACTGACAAGCAGCAAAACTCCGTCTCTCGCTGTTTTCACTGGTTTCAGGTGAGTTTATAGTCTCTAAAATCACACAAATAATACATAAAACTGTTCCTGACACGTTTCTTACCTGTAATTGACACGCTTCTGTTGAATATTTACTTTAAAGAAATGGTTACGTGTCTTCGAAAACTTCAGTTAGCATTAGCCGTTTTCAGAAGAGCTAACATAACAGGCTATCGATTGAGCTCTTGCTTATGAAAGTTTGGGCTTTTAATCACATCTTTATGTGTAGAAAACATTTTTTGATAGTTATGCAAAGGTTTAGCTGGTAATTAGTAAGCTAATTTATTTAACCTAAAAGTATGCGATGTAACACTAATCGGTGACGTCACTTACACGTAGCCGAAAATCAGATGAAAACTCATTGTAAACAAATATTGATATCATAAAAAATTATTACAGGACTGAAAAAACCCTCTACAACCTAGGAGGAAGCTCCCAAGGTTTCAACATTTCTCAATGGAGCTTTTGACAGAAAAAGGTGAACAGAGGAAGTTCATAATTTAATATGTATTGCATTAATTTCACAATATATCTCACCTATATCACCATGCATCTGTAGTTTTCTTTCACAAAATTATATATATATATATATATATATATATATATATATATATATATATATATATATATATATATATATATATATATATCAATACTGAATGATCAAACCTTAAAATATAAAATCTGTTATCTTAAGAAATGTATTTATATTATTTACTTTATGTTCTTCCTCTTTTCTACATTTTAACCTCTGCAAGCTAGAGCTTGGTTCATTGTAATAAACCTGGCATTATATATGAAATATGTTTGACTCTTTGACAAATTGCATTTTATGTTCCTAGATCCTCCCATGCTGATGGCCTGCAGCATCCCAGCAGAGTTGAGCACAATCTCCAAGGCTATAAAACCATATGATGTTTGAGTAAGCTCAAGCTCAAAAGTTTGGGGTCTGTAAGATTTTTTATGTTTTTGAAATAAGTCTCACATTTAAAATCATTAACCCCAGGTTGTTTAATAATAATAATAATAATATTAATAATAATAATAATAATAATAAATTTTATGTGTAATGCTCTTTATATTAAACAAAATCTCAAGAAAAAGTGAGATTGTCATTGAAAAGCCCGTAAAATAAATAATCAGCTAAATGAAGAAGGCAACAAATATAATTAGGGATGCACTGTTATGAAAATTTTGTCTGATACTGAGAACTTTATATTTGAAAGCCAATAACCGATATATGAGCCGAACATAATTTTTGTTAGCATTAGTTAACCAACAATGAATTAACAATACTTCTACAGGATTTATCAATCTTAGTTCATGTTAATCTCAACATTTTCAGATCCAAAGTTGTGTGTTAAGATTAAGTAATACACTGTAAATGGACTGTTAATAAACAAACATTTTATTAGTAACATTAACAAATGTTATTGCTCTCTGTTCGTTATAATGCATTAGCAAATGAGACCTTATTTGTAAAATGTTACCAACAATTATATTGCCTAACAAAAACAAAAAAAAGCCTAAATAATATTGCAAACAAGTCTTAGGAAATATATTATTACAACTTATATTAGCACAAAATCACACACAGGTGAATACCTAAAACTCCTGTGGATGCTCTTTCCTGAAATTGGTACAATAAAGGGCTGCAGGTTATTAACTCAACAAAATGCGTCCTATATGAGATCAATCAGATGTTGTCTACATAAACTTAATATTACGACACATGCTTAAAATGACCCAAATGCACAAGCGATCTTTACTCCTGGTCAGAATGCGTTGGTGACGCGCTCTTCCCACAACAGCACTGAAACACAACTAAACCCAGAGAATTCACAACGTTTTATTACAAAAAAAAGTCCTCAATACAGTGTTATGTATATGACAGTCCCAGTAGTTATTAATGCTAAGCATTTCTGTTTGAACTGCGCACGCTGAAGCTAGACCGATAAAATGAAGCACTTTATAATTACATACACAGATTAAATTTAATATTACAACTTACAATGGCACAAAAGGCTGCGAATGCACAAGCGAACTTGACAGTGCTTGTCATGAAGGTGTAACTCCGTGGACTCGCTCTTCCCTCAACAAACGCGCTGTAACACAACAATCTTGCTGCAAATGTTGCACAAAAATGTAGTTTTCTGTTTGAAGTGATTCCAATCATATTTCGAGCAATTCAAGCCCATCATGGCGGACAGCGCTCCTGTGTCTCAGTTTAAGGAAATAAGACATTATCTATCGGCTTGAATATATCGGTCACATTTTCTTATCGGATCAATAAGAATAATATTAAAAAAATGCTCATATATCGTCCGATAACGATATGTTGCTGATATATCATGCATCCCTAAATATAATGTTATAATTGTAGTTATGATAATTAATTTAACTGTTATGATAGCAGGATGTCATGTTGGTTAATATATTTTATTTTATTTCTCTAGGTTTGTTTTGAGTTATGTTTGCCAATGAGACAGAGACCATACTGCACAGTGTTCCACTCAAAGGTATTTATTTAATTATTTGTATGTATGTATTTTTACTAGAGAGGCACCGATTTTGTAATTTTGTGACCCACCGATACCAATTTTTGACAATTTTCTTTTAATAATTAACACCATATACCAACAAAAACTACTTTTCTAACACTGACTATCACAGCAAGCCTAGTTGCTGTAAAAGGTCTTGAAGTATCTGTGTTTATTACATGGCTCTGTGAAATACTTGATTCTGATTGGTCAATCGCCATTCCAGCGGTATGTTATTTCCAGATAACACACACCGCTCATCCGGGTACTGCGAGTTATCTTGACCGGTTCTACTTCTGTGCTTAACGCTGGCGCCATCTTGTGGCTCAAACAGCCGTGGGTTACAATGGAAGACTTCAAGGCAGGTTTCCTTTATTCTGCGATAACAACCGGCCTGGGTGTACATTATCCCTTACTTAATATATGACTAGTTGTTTTTTTCAAATTAATCAGTACAATCTCTGAACGGCTTTGGAGATGAAGTTCATCTGTTCATGTCGTCACAAGCTACTAGGGCTGGGTATTGACACAAATTTCACAATTCGATTTGATTTTGATTACAAGCTTTCGATTCGATTTTCAATTTGATTCAATTCAAATTGATTCTTTTCGATATATATCAGGTTTGTACAATACATGGCAAATTTTCTCAAGGAAAACTAATCTCTGAACTAATGCTGTAAACTATGGGAGTCAGTTGATACTACATTAGCATACTAAATTAACTGATTTGTATTCAAACACTTAAATTACACAAAATTTTGTTTTAAATAATAATGTTATAATATTAACTTTACAATTACATAATCATATTTCTACTCTAATTAGTATATATATATATATATATATATATATATATATATAAAAAAACATTTAAATGGTGTCTGTCATAAAAACTTGCCAGATTTATTCATACATACATTAAATATAGAAGAACATTAAAAATGACAAAGAATAACCCATGTAATGTGGTGCATATAATTAGCAAAATGCTCCTCTCTAGAGTAAATTTTTCTAGCAGACTAACGAGTTTATGGACACTGGATAAGTTTTTTCTGTAAATGTGACATTACATGACATTGTTTACAATCCGTTACTGACAGGTTTCTCAAGTGATACGGATTTCATTAAGTTGTCCTGTATCTTTTAACACACTTTCAGATGCTCATCCATGTTTATTTGGCACTGGTTCTCTTGAGCTGAGCTGCGGCAGAGCGATCTCACATCACAACACCAAAACGGTATTTATGTTTTTAAATTTTGTTAAAAAAAAAAAAACATTTTCAAACTGAGACTTTGTAAAGTCTTAAAGCACATACATTTATTGCGATTTATTGGATGGGAGGCGCACTACAATGTTTATTTCATTCATTAACTGAAAACAGGGATTTAAGAATGAATATTGTTTTGTAAAAGGGAGACTCGGATTGAAATCAATATTTTTTTACCCAGCCCTACAAGCTACCTTGCTTATGATAATATAAATATAGTATTTACTCAGCATAAGTGCATATGGCTGTGTCTCTATGTAATAATAATAATTATGCCTAGATAATTGCTTATTTTTCACTTGTTTTGTAGTAGAGATTATTTTCTAATTAATATATGATTTTTTTATAATCCTAGATTTTTTTTTTTTGCAGTTCTTTTAATACAGTTATATTGTAAAACTAAAACCCCTATTTTCAGTTTGCGTGCTAGATTTGTGGCTGCATTTGAAGTTCTTTTTCGCTAATATATAAGAAAAATAAATAATATTACTGTCATATGCATGTCAGATAATAAAAATACTGTACTAAATGTACGTATTTGTATTCAATATGTATTTGTTCATGTTCTATTAAGGGTTAAGTCTGAAGCACACCATAAAATAATTCTAGCAACTCATACAGAGCTAGTAGTATCAGATCAGTACTCTGTATCGGCCGATACCCTGAGCCCAGGTATCGGAATCAAGAAGGAAAAAGGTTATCAGAACATCTCTAACTACCTATCTACTGCATGGAGGTTGTAAGATGGCTTCAAGAAGATTTCTGAACTGAAAATATGGACTTGAGGAGGATAAACTACTAAAATAACTTATTTATTTGTATTTTTAGATATAATGTGAGGATTAGAAGAGGTGTTTTATACAGTATTTGTCAGGATGGTTGTTATTTTGTAAGATTAGTGAGAGGCTGTACCTCCCATTTTTGTGTCTTGTGTACTATAACTTTAGAACAGGTGCTGCTGGTACTCCTTTGACGTGATTGAAAAGTTTTTCACTTTCTACTCTCATTAGCTCTAGCTCATGATATAATTTTTATAGCATTTATATACTACTACTACTATTACTTCTGCTAATACTACTAATACTATTATTATTATGTTAATATTATTAAGCAAAGTTATTAACAAAGATCTTTAAAAAAAATAAAAATAATGACCTAATCAGAAAATGACTTACTATGAAAATAAAGTTTTAATTATATCTGTCTTTCCTTTTACTTTACAGCACATCACTGACTTTGTAACACGGATTCAAGATTTCCACCATTCCATTTATCCAAATGAGGTTAGTAAATGCGTGGAGGTTTTTTTATTCTATATGAAAATTAAAAGAAATGTGACAAGGTCACTGGTCTTCTCATAAAATGCCATGTTAAAGCAATATTCAGATGGGTGAGTTGAGAAATCATTCCTTTTGGGGAATATCATACCACAAATATTGTATATTGAGCTAAATTGAAATTGAACCTGGAAATTATCATTTGTGATACTGTATACCAGAGAAGATGCTTTATAAAGGGTATGTATGATGGATTTAGAACTGTTCTATTTTTATTGCAGGTTTTCAGGGATACCCGGTTTAAAGGCATCAAGACCCCAGATGTTTGCCTGGACAGATGTACCAACAGTCCACCACACCGACCTCTGCTTTTGCATAGATGGCTGATTTACTACCATGTTCTGTGCTATATTATGTGTGTGTTGCTATTATTACAGCAAAACTGAGCACCGGTGACAGTGAAATGTGTAGTTTTAAAGAATAGTCACACATCACTAAATGTAAATCATACAGAAATGCGCATGACTGACCAAAATTTTACTGATCTACAAACGTTTGAGCCTGAGTTTCTTAATTTGTAGAATTGGATTTGTGCACTTGCAATGAAGATTTTAAAAAGGTTGTTTTGTGTTTGGGAATGAAAAAGGAAAAAAAACTACTAAGCTTGCAACTCTTAAAACTTTTTCTTGATGATTTAATGGAAATATTGTCTACAAATTCCACTGTCACAGTTGTTCAGTTTTGCTACACTAATACTAGATATCAGTATAGTCAATATTCAGATCTCTTTTTTCCCCAAGCACATTTAACAATGCAAATTACATCAAACTTCTTAACTATAAACAATATGCCGGTACTCATCAAACCTGCACCTATTTGATCAAAAATACAGTAAAAACTGTAATATTATGAAATATTACTACAAGTTAAAATAATTGTTTTCTATTTTAATTGACTTCTGTAAATCCTGTGATCAAAGCTGAATTTTCAGCATCATTACTTCAGTGACACATGATCCTTCAGAAATCATTTTGTCTCATAATAGTTTAATCAATAGTCTCAGTCACAGTTAGAAAAGAAGCAGTGATAGTGAATTGTGACAATGTTCTGCCTAAAATCTCCTTTGTGCCCCAATAAAAATAATATAGGCTATTTGGTGCAAAAGAACATGACCAGTTTTATTCCTGAGTAAATATCGCATTTGTGTAAATTGGTATATAATTAAAATTGGTATATAATTAACTTTGATATTTCTGTGTATTTGAGTGTTAATGCCTTTTCTATATTGTAAACCCATACGAAAGGAAAATATATTTACCAATATATTACTTGAAATATATTATAATATATTGTAAATACATGGAATAATATATTGATGGTATTATACAATATATTATATATTCCTGTAATATATTGCAAAATATACAAATGATTGTCGCTTTCATATATTGCAATATTTTGGAGAATATAAATATTAAATCCTATATATGTGAATATATTGCCTAATGTATTACATGATATTTTCCAATATACTGCAACATATTTTTGTTTCATAAGGGAATGTTTTTTATACAGAAGGTTTGTATACTCTATGTAGGCTATTTGTAACTGTATTTGGTAAATATTAAAGCAATGTTAACTGAATGTGATGTGTGTATTTATCTATTAGTATTAAGTATTTAAGATTTTAAAACAAGTAGAAAATGACTGTTATACAGTTGCTTCACCTAACTGAAATCAGCATCAATATTAGGTATAAACCATTAGATCGATTTTAAGTTGATTCTATAACGTTGTTTCACCCAACTGAAAATCAACATCGTTTCAACGTTAGGTAAGCAAACCAATTACGTCGATTTTATGTTAGTTTTGAATGGCGTGTCTGACGTTGGTTCAACATTACTTCGATGAGCAAAACGATGCCGGATCGACGTCGGAGATCAACGTCGTTTCGATGTCACGAGAAACGTCGTTTCTATGTTGATTCAATGTCAGTTTGCTATCTGGGTAATTTGTGGCGGACTGCCACATAATCAATAACGGCCGCCACATTCGTCATTCATTCATTTTTACGCTATTTAAAAGACGCACGCATATTCGTTTAGCTGCATTTCCTTAAATTCTCTCTCCGCCCTTTTGCGCGTCTCTTACTCACTCACACACACACGCGTTGCATTCGACCGTAAAACAAGTTTTATTGCATTTTAGCGCATTTAGTATGACATAGCCTTTAAAACCAGAGCAGTTGAATAACAGAGTTGCGACACGCCTTCATCACGCGGCAGCGCGCGGTCACGGCGCTCATATAATTCTAAACAAACCAGCGCGGTGTCAATCAATACAGACCAGTGTTTCCCAACCGGGATCCCGAGCAAAAGTTGCGGGGACGCGCTTACACTTCGGTTCATCTCGCATCTGATGACGCATCTTTATTATGGGTTGTAACTTGAAAATAATGCTGTATGTATGTTTCTGTCGATGGATACACGTGCTGACTCCTCAGGTACACTACAACAACAGCGATAATAAAAGAAAAACGTGGGCAAAACGGTCTCTCTTTGTAAACTTTATAAAACGCATGCGAGTGCTGCTGTACACGTACAGCATATGAGCAGTCATTTTCACCGTCATCACCCCCGTGTAGCAAGGAGACGCGAATGAGAAGATCTGTCTCTGCACTCGTCCCAAAGCGCGCAAATATTGAGTTATCTTTCAAATCCTGTGCTTAAACGGACAAACTCACAAGAAGTATGTCAAAATGTCATAGCCTACTCTATGCCTTAAGTGAACTTTATACAGAAAATACGACGACTATCCGTGGGTCTTAAAGGGGCAGTAGGCTTCACTGCTGTCTGTTTAATGTCAAACAAAAGATAAAGACATCACTCACTGCTCCTGACTGAATAGCTTTTGTAAGTTTAATAAGGATTATTTTTTAATTTTAAACCGTTAAATGTGTGGTTATTTTACTTTTGATTACTTAATTCCATTTCTCTACCTAAAAACTAATGTTAGACCTACCTGAAAATCCTGAAAAGCATTGTTTATTTTGTTCTCATCTTTGCTCAATAGTATTTATTTGTGCTGCTGCTTCTATTTAAGTTATCTGTTCTTATTTTCTTTATTTTCATTTGACAGTAGTCCTTTTTCCCCTGAACATAGCAAATACCGAACTGTACTGAAACGTGAACCTAAAACCGTGATACAAAGCGAACTGTGAGCAGTCTGTACTGTTACACCTCTAGCGTAACTTATGCGAGGGGGTGCCACAGAATTTTGAAAAATTTCAAAGGCTAAAAAAATTAATCGTTAGATTAGTCGACTAATCGAAAAAATAATCGTTAGATTAGTCGACAGAAAAAATAATCGTTAGTTGCAGCTCTAATGTCCTCATAAACTGCGAGTAAACACACACAAATGTTGACAGGTCACTAAATACAGTACATACCACAGAGACGGACGTCCTGATGTTGCTCTTTCTCCTGTTCAATTTATTTCAGCCTCCCGATCTGATTCTGGATCATATCTGTATTAGTTGAATCTGATTGATAGCCATTTGATAGGTACTCAAGATTGACATGAGATTGACTGAAACTGAGTGTTTCACCCCCCCTTTAAAATATCTTTCTTATACTATTTTTGTTACACCTGCATTGACTCTTTCCTCAATTTCAACCCTCTCTTTAGGAAACCACTTGGCCAGAACCTCTGAGGCTCATGAAGATGGGGACCATCTGGAAGGATGGCCATGGGCTGATGAGGAAGCACACATCTTCCTGCAGCTGTCGCTCTGCCCCGCACCCCCTCGCTGGACATCACACCCGGGAGAATTCATTCATCTGCCTCCTCCGGCTCTGAAGCGCGACATTCAACGATTCGGACGGCCAGATATGTTTACACCCAGCATATGGTTGTTTCATTTGACTCTCGAGCACAGATGTTTAATTGCTGGATTTAATTGGAATAAATTTATAGATAATGTAACATGCCAAAATAGGGAAGAGGGCTGAATTACAGAAGAACGAATGCTTTGACATTTAATAAACCCTGTAACAGAAGAGAAACATTTTGCACTTTCTAGCACACACTGCATCGTTCCATTCCAAGGAAAGTCCAATCCTAGCTCACTTAGCTCACCCAAAAATGAAAATTCTGTCATTAATTACTCACCCTCGTGTCGTTCCAAACCTGTCATTTTTGTTCATTAAATTAAGGTTGAACCACTGGAGTCACATGGACTATTTTACAGATGTCTTTGCTACCTTTCTAGACCTTGAAAGTGTTCATTAAATTGCTGTCTATGGAGGCGTCAGAACGCTCTCGGATTTCATCAAAAATATCTTACTTTTTGTTCCGAAAATGAACGAAGGTCTTACGGGTTTGGAATGACATGAGGGTGAGTAAATAATGATATAATTTTCATCTTTGGGTGAACTAACCCTTTAACTTATTTTAGAAAGACAAATATACATATTCGGAATAGTGCTATTCATTTCCATTGTAGATCTGAATATCTTAAAGGAAAAGTTCACCCAAAAATGAAAATTCAGCCATTTATTCAACCTCATGACATACCAAACCTGTATGCTGTTAAGTTTAAATAGTCATGACCAGTAAATGATTTCTTATAAATGGAGTTAACTAGTTAAGGTTCAGGAGTTGCCCCACACCTTAACCCAGGGGCGTAGCTAAGGACGATTCTAAGGGTCCATGAACTTTTGGGGCCCCCAGAGGCTTTATGTTCACAGATGCTGAGCGCAAATTACAACGCAACACTTCAGTTAACAGTCACAAAGTGCAAGATGAGATGTGTAAGTTAGCTAACTAAACAGCTGTTACGATAGAAGAGGGAAACAATCAGTTTGCAAAGACTGTATCAACCAGAGCTCAGCTTTGAGAAGAGGAATATGCAGGTCAGGAAGAAGGAGAAGGTGATGGAGATGAGAAGAAGCTATTGTGCTGTTTAACACAGATATACACTACCGGTCAAAAGTTTGAGAATTTAAAAAATGTTTTTGTAAGAAGTATCTTTTCTCACCAACGCTGCATTTATTTGATCCAAAATACAGCCAAAATATTATTATTGTGTAATATTTTTACAATGTAATTGTTTGAATAGCATACCTTTTAAAATATATTTTATTCCTGTGATCAAAGGATTTATCATCATTACTCCAGTCTCAAGAGTCACATAATCCTTCAGAAATCATTCTAATATGAGGATTTAATGATCATCAAACATTTATGATTATTGTCAGAGTTGAAAACAGTTTTCTCAGGATCATTTAATGAATAGATGGTTCAAAAGAACAGCTTTTGTCTGAAATCTAAAGCTTTTGCAACATTATAAATGTCTATACTGTCACTTGATCAATTTAATGCATCCTTGCTGAATAAATTATGTATTACTTTAAGTTCTTTCTCAAAAAGAATAATACAAAAATTCTATTCATCAAAAAAAAAATGCTTTCAGCATTGATAATAATCATAAATGTGTGTTGTTGATCAGATCCTCATATGGGAATGATTAGTGAAGGATCATATGACATTGAAGACTGGAGTAATGAGGATAAATTTAGCTTTGATCACAGAAATAAATTACACTGTTTACTATATATTCACATATAGAGAACAGTTATTTTACATTTAAATCAAATTTCAATATTATAGCTTTTTTGTATTTTAATAACATAAATGCAGCCTTGGTGAGCAGAAAGAGACTTCTTTAAAAAGAAATCTGTGTTCTCCTGTGACTCTGTGTCTCCTGGCCGCCAATACCAGCCCAGATCAGCCTGACTACCATCTCCATCCCCTTCATCCTCTCCATTCATCCCTAACTTCTTTAAAGCCACACGGTGTAACTTTTTTAGTTTATTCTTAGCTAAAAACACTTAGTTCTTTCAAAAATATATTGTGCTCATTAATGTATATTTACTTCTTTCAAGTAATAAAGTATTCTCGTAAGTTTATAATATGCCATTGAAAATACATACGGGTGAGGGGTTCGAATGCCGGTCGCCATGTTGCCCCTCCATCTTGAAAGTAAATTAGCCAAAGAGGGACATACCCGTAAATTCAAGCTTCGCCTTTCGCGTGTTAACACTCGATGGCATCGTGTTGAATGTGAAGAGGGGGATTTCCATGTTAATCTTGGACTAAATCGGCCACTGTAGGAGTTAAGACGAAATCAGAATTGAGAGGAACAGAAACTATTATTCCCTGGATGGTCATATACCTTTACACCGCTAGATGAGGGAAAATATCACAGAGTGTAGATTTAATGCATAATTCTCCAACATTCATGGTTGTGGCGTGGTCCTTGCTCGTGAACCCTAAGTCAATTCTGTTGCAACCTACTTTACCTATAGAGCTGTAATGAATGATGCTTTATTGCGCTCTTGTGGTCATATTGGGCAATGCATGACCTGGAATGTCTGTCACAGTAGCATGTGTTAAAGGGACAGGTCCCCCCAAAATACAAATTATGTCATCATTTACTCGCCCTCAAGTTATTAAAAACCTCTATGAGTTTATTTTTCTGCTGAACATAAGATATTTTGAAGAACATATTTTTTCTAACAGTTCTTAGAAAATAACTTTTTTTTCTAACAATGGAAGCATTTCTTTTGTGTTCAGAAGAAAGAAATTCATAAAGGTTTGGAACAACTTGAGGGCGAGAATTTACATATTTTGGTAAACTATCCCTTTAAGTGAGTATGGATTTATTTAGCAGGAGCAAACTGTTAGATGGTATTAGATCATATATCATTATAGAAAACTCCATAGAAAAGACAGAAACTAAGCTTTTTTTCTTCTTCTTTTTCTTTTTTTTTTTTTTTTTTTGCACAGTCCTATCTAAAAAGTTACATTTTGCCACCTGCTTATCAAATTTAATAATTACACATTTTACCTCTTCGCGACAGGGAAAACCATCAACAATTAAAAATGCAAGAGTATATGGTGTCATGGCTTTGCAATCAAAAAAATGTGGTTATAATGGAAGTCAATCGAGCAAAAACAGCCACGAGGAAGGAGTAAACGAGGGAGAAAAAATGTAAATCTGATGCTGCACAAAAACTAACAATGTATCAAAGCCAATGTTTTTTCTAATCTTTGACATATCCAAGACAAAATAAAGATAAAAGGTAAAAAAAAATCCAGTCCACAATTACATTTTATATTGAAAATCAGTCATTTTGTGCTTTTCCCTCCTCAAATCAATGACATAATTTATGAAATTGGCTATTAAAGAGTTAAAATCATTTAGTAGTTTTGATCAGGACTTAGGTTGATTAAGAGATTTTTGCAAAAAAAAAAAGAAGAAATTATCTGATACAATTTTACAGCAGTTTAATTTGGTGGATGTTTTTATCCACGAGGGTAACGATAGGGTAGTGAATAGGAAGGATGCACAAGGGTTAAAGAAACTCTTGCTGTACCTTTCTTCAACCACTAAGAGGCGCCATTTAGCAGCTTGTTGTAATTCAATCACGTGTACACTTTTGTGCCTGTATGGTTTCACAGACAATTGGCTTAAACCTAGTCCCAGACTAAAAAGTGTTTGAGCTGTTTTACCTGAAAGCAACTTTCACTAACATATTTAAAAAAAATGTTAGTGCCATTGTTTTGTCTTAAACGGAAAGTTAATCCAAAAATGAAAATTACCCCATGATTTACTCACCATAGTATGTCTTCTCTCCGACCAATACAGTCTGAGGTATATTAAAAAATGTCCTGGCTAATCCAAGCTTTATATTGGCAGTGAGGGAGGCCACAATGTGAAGCCCTCCCAAAAAAGCATAACTGACACGACGCAAGACGTCTGAGGTAGAGCAGATCAAACGGTTAGTTCACCAAAAATGAAAATGATGTCATTGATTAGGCCTACTCATCTCATTACTCATGTTTAAGTCTTATTAGGGACATTTTCTTTCAAGAGAGAGAAAGACTGTTATTAGTTTGATTATTATTTATGAAAGGACAAGATAATTAAGTGTGTGAATTTTTTGTGTGTCTATTATCTACAAACTAAGTTATGGTCATGATATTTACAGCTATAGAGTACATTCTAGGTGTATATGAAATTCTTATTTTAGATTAATACAATTACAGATTTAATAATGTCCTGGCTAATCCAGGCTTTATAATGGAAGTGAATGGGAGGCCAAAATTTGACGTCGAATGTAAGCATACGCGTATTGAACTGTCTGCGAGAGGCATTACACTTTCTGCGTAAATTGAATATGGATGGCGGTCTAGTAGGAGCTAGATATTTTACTTTATAAAGTTTTTAAAGCTACACTGTGTAATTTTTTTTGTTAATTTTTAGCTAAAAACACTTAGTTCTTTCAAAAATATATGTGCTCATTAATGTATATTTTTCTTTCAAGTAATTAAGTATTTTCTACTTGTTTATGCGATTGAAAATACATACGGGTGAGGGGTTTGAATGCCGGTCACCATGTTGCCCCTCCATCTTGAAAGTACATTAGCCAAAGAGGGACATACCCGTAAATTCAAGCTTCGCCTTTCGCGTTTTAACACTCGATGGCAGTCATGAACGAGGTGGAACTGGAAGCCATGTTAATCTTGGACTAAATCGGCCACCGTAGGAGTTAAAACGAAATCAGAATTGAGAGTAACCGAAACTAATAATCACTGGATGGTCATATACCTTTACACCGCTAGATGGGGGAAAATATTACACAGTAGCTTTAATATGGATCTTTTTCTTACACAAACAAATTGCTTTGCTTCGACAGTCCTTTTGTTAACCCCCTGTGGAGCAGTTTTATAATGGATGCACTTTTTTGGGCTTCAAATTTACGGTTAAAGCTTGGATTAGCCAGAAGATGTTATGCAAAATGCATGAAAACAACTAATATTCTGTGAAAACTGAATGGAGATTATCAAACTATCATAAGAATTGTAAGTAATTTACAGCACAAGATAATGTATGTGTTATAAGAGAACACACAAAAGGCTTATTAAGATAAATGTCTGTCAACAATTTTTTTATTATTATTAAAAAGAGTTTAGTTGTTTTCATGACTTTTGCATAACACTGCACCATTTCACGCTTTTCATCTCCAGAAAGATCTGTTTATTGAAATCCTACTATGTCACTTGCGTAATCATTTGGAACACAGTGTAGTTATGTAAAATGTTGCATAAAATATGATATATTTTAGCATTTACAAGTGTTTATGGTTTTTTGACCACACTCTAATGCTTCCTTCCATTTTCATTTTACTTAGCTCATTTTCATGCTTTGTACTATGTCCACATTTGTAGATAGATCATCATTTAATAGCTGTTTTTGTCACAGCTCATGAAAACATTTATCTTATTATGCAGATGGATACAATAGTTACAATATCCAGGTTATTTGCGTAGGGAAATTAAGAGTTATTTAACCAACATAAGGATGTAATGAGGTTGTACTGTGTCTGTGGTCAGTTAGATAATGTTATAACCATTGAAAAGGCTTGTATGACAAAGCAGACCATCTCTTCTAATGAATAAATGAGCAAATGTTACAAGCACAGTTGAGGAAAAGAAGGCATCACACATTTGTGGTTGTACAGCCTGAATCTTCAAATTTTAGTGTGATCCCTCAAGTCCTAACAGCTTGTTGATGATCAGATGACAACAATCATATTGTATATGATGTTGGTGTTTACATAGGTGTTTAGCAATTTTTTGTAATGTATGAATTATGACCACATTGTTACTATTTATTAACTGGAACTTCTCACTTCTATAGACAAAATATAGCTTTTCATGTAATAGCTACAAACGCCATGTCAATGGAGTTAAAAAAGTGACAAAAAATCCAGGCGCAAACACCCATTACTGCAATCAATACACAGCATCAACTGCCCTTAGGTATGTAAACATATCGCTAATTTGTCATTTCAGTGTCCTATTAACCTTGACTTGCTTTTAGTAGTTGGGATATTGTGTGAAGAAGAAAAAATCAAAACAGTAAAATTAACACTCAAAATCTGATCTGGTGGGGAGTCTACAGGCCGAATATGAAAGGTGTCAGACCATATACAACATTCATTTCACACTAATATGTGCATCATAGAGGGTTGAAGGTGTCTTCATAATGAATGCTGACATTTGTACCCTTGATGACAGAGGCAACTAAATATTGACACTGGACAAACTGGCATGAGATGAGTCAGTAAATGTGAAGCACATTATGAGATGGACAATATATTATAATGAAAAGAATAATGATTTAGTTTTATCAGTCATGACTCCTAAATATAGGACTAATATTTCTTTTTAAAGGAGGAAACCGGTTTCTTAGAAGTTAACAGATTCGGTAAAAAACATTACTAGGCTACACAAAAACATTATTACACTTTAAGATTAAAGGTAAAAGTTAACCAAAAAAAATGACAATTATCCCATGATTTACTCACCCTAAAGTCCTCCTAGGTGTATGTGACGTTCTTCTTTCAGATGAATAAAATCTGTTTTTCCAAGCATTATAGTGACTGTTGCTCTGTTTCTGAAGTCCATAAAAGTGCATCTGTCCATAATAAAACTGTTCCACGCGGCTCCGGGGGTTAATAAAGGCCTTCTGAAGGGATGTGTTTGTGTAAGAAAAATATCCATATTGAAAACTTTATGAAGTAAATTATCTAGCTTTCGGCAAATCGCCTTCCGTATTCAACTTACGGAAAAAGTGTAGCGCCCGTATCTCTCGCAGTTCAAAATGCTTACGCTACGTCTGAAAACTTTGCAAACCGTCTCGTTCGTATTGCGAGAGACGCGCGCACTACACCTTTTCCGTAAATTGAATATGAAGGCCTTTATCAACCCCCCGGAGCCACGTGGAACAGTTTTACGATGTACGTAGATACACTTTTATGGACTTCAAAAATATGGTCACTGTCATTATGAAGATTGGAAGAGCCAGGACATTGTTATAACTCTGATTGTGTTGGGCTGAATATCATATAGGCCTACACAGGTGATAGGATGGCTTGAGGGTGAGTAAATCATGGGCTAATTTTCATTTTTTTGGGTGGACTAACCCTTTGAGGCTAAATATTTTTTGGTGGAATTTATTATTCTAGTATGTTTATTTACACATTATTGTAAATACTATATCGATGAAACCTACACTGCAGCTTATGAATATATTTTTTAGACTCAACTGAAAACACTTTCAAGCATAAAGATCACAGTTGTGGGGTTTTTCCTACAAAAACCTCATGGTGAAATATGTGAAGTAGCCACTCGGGAAATAAGTGACAACGTTCTTTTTAATAACTAACACGGTGACACTTGTCACATTGAGTAAGTTATGCAATTTCAAAGAAGGCCCATGGGCTCAGTGTGACTAATGAAATGTTGAAAGAGACACTGAGAGGATCATAGCCGCATACTGGCTGGATAATAAGTTTAATGACAGTGTAATCTTTTCCTACTTTGTCACTTTTACTCATTATCATAAGCCAAGCTAACATGTAAACTAGAATTTGAGGTGAGTTGTAAAAAGAAAAAAATGAGGTAAAAGAAAAGCAAACACTAAAATCTGATCAAAAATGCACACAGCAACAACAAAAAAAGGCACTAGTGTAATTAGTGTGCGCATTTGTGGCCACAGGATGATTAGAGAGGATTCTTTATGCCTTATAATAATATAGGGAACAAGCACTGCAGATGAAAAATGACTTTTGATCAATTTAACAATTTCTCTGCTTCAGGCAAAATATTGCCTGATTTAAATGATCTAGAAATCAGCTGTAATGAGATGTTGTTTCAATGATTTATGGAACATATAGTTTATCTCTAAAATGTGTTTATTTGGAATGGAGAGCCTATATTCCTCATGGATATTTCCTATTTGGCCCTTCCTAAAATGTTTGTGAAGTAGGTACAACAGAGCTAAAGGCTCACCACAATCTACTTTTCATTACTTCCAAATATAATTGCAAAAATAAAATAAAAAAAATTATTGAGCATTGATGGAGAAACATCTTTTGTATCATATACCAAATACCATACTTTTACATATTCTTCGGTTAACCTTAGATTTAATTGACTTGAACAAAACTGAAAGTCATCAGCAAGATCTTTGGTGCCTAGTGATTTAGAAAAAAATGGAATCAAATGCACCTTTAGCAATGACCTTTACTCTCAGTCCATTTCTTAGCCTATATGGGCGTTTCCTAATACTCACAAGTGCAGTTTGGGCCACATGAGAGTGTGTGTTAAACAGGAAGTAAGTGCACAAGACTCAGTGCCAGATGGCTCAGAAAGGCCTTCATTGACACCGTTGTCATTTCCTCTCTCAAGACCCGTAAAAAGGCTCTAAAGACGTAGTTACAAAGTTCATCTCACCACAGTGGCTCTCTATAATAACTTTATGACGCGACGAGAATAGTTTTTGTGCGCAACCCCCCCCCCCCCCCCAAATAACGACATATAGTGATGGGCCGATTTCAAAACAAAGCTTCGAACGGTTATGAATCAGTGTATCGATTCATGATTCGGATCGCCAAAGTCACTTCATTTCTGCAGTCCGCGATCCGAATCATGAATCGATACGCTGATTCATAACAGTTCGAAGCTTTGTTTTGAAATCGGCCCATCACTGTATAAGTGGTTATTTCGTTTTTGTTTTTTCGCAAAACTGTTCTCGTCGCTTCATGATATTATTGAAGAACCATGGTTGAAAAACTGTTCATAATATTTATTTTCATATAAAAGCAGCAGAAGGTACATCCAGTTCATCAGCAACACAGCGCACGAGTGCGAATCCAGTGATATCTGCAACTGATCTCGTAGGTGTGTGATCCTAGCCTGACAAGCCAGACCCACATCAAGATGTTTGGTCTGGAAACTCACCATTGACAGCTCAATCCGAGGGGCAGATAAACGGTTGTCTTTCAAACTCCCTCTGCACGCGATAGGATAGCGCTAAAACCAACCAGAGCAAGGAAGGTGAAGCGGAGCTAGTTGACAGATTAAACATTCTCCGTATCCGGTCGGCTAAACTCAGAACACATCTTCCCTTCCTTAAGAATGACTTCAGTGCCGTTCTTTGTTCTTTTCTCAGAGAAAAGCTTAACTCCAAGTCTTCCAGAGTCGCGGTCAAAGCTGATTCGAAAGATCGCCGTTCGCCAGTTTCTGTGTTTACTAGAAGAACGCAAGCGCAACTCGGCCGTCATTAAGTTAAGCCCTGTCCACCGGCTTTATACACGATGTGATTGGCCCGACCAGAGTTTGGTGTTTGCAGCTTTGAAGTGTATTGAGAGTTGCTAGACGACACTCGCGGCAAATTAGATTTGCTGCCGCTAGGGTGCGTCTAGATTTCTAGGCTAGTGTGATTCTCTACAAGAAGAGAGAACTGTCCAGCTTGCCTGCACTTTTTTCACTCCTCCCCTCACTGCAGCCGCCTAGTCTCGCCTATATTTCAGGTGAGGCAAGGCGCATCTCAAACAAGCCTATTTGACCACTAATGTTACGTTATGCGTCGCTCTGTTGCTCTGATTGGTTGTAGGTCTATCCAATTGAAGTCTTTCCGGGGTCAGTTAAAAATTACAGCCCAATGGAGCAGTAGGCTCTCAGACTACCAGCCTGACGTCATCAGGCTAATTCTCCTTTGTTGACCTCCAAGAGTTACCTTCATTCTCCATGATCATCTGTCTGAAGACGAGGTGTGTGCATCCAACGTGGTTCTTCTTCTCAGTATCTTACGAGTCCCTGCACCTGTAAGATAAAGACATTTCATTACACTTTCATCCACTGGATTCAAAGTCTCCATTGAGTGTTTACTCACCTGTTGCTGCATCTTCCCTAGTGCTGTCAAAATAAACACTGTTAACATTCCTCTTTGTGTCCTGAGTGTACGGTCCGTAACAGCTACAGACATGTGAGTTTTTATCAGGGTGGGAGCTCAACTCTGCAGGACTGTGGCTCTCTCCAGGACCGACATTGGCGGCTAAGCGTATCGTAACATTCATCATGTTCAAGGACTGCTGTGCCCCTAAATCGTGCAATGTGGAGGTACACTTTACAGTTTGAGTGAAATTAATTAGATACACTGTCAGAAAAAAAGGTGCATTGCTGTCACTGGGCCGATCCCCTAAGGTACAAAACCAGATAATACGTACTAATATGTACATTTAAGGTACTAATACACACTCTTAAAATACTGATATGTACCTTTTAAGGTACTTATATGTACCATTGAGTACTTCACCACTGAATAAAGTACATAAATGTACCTTTTTACTTTTGTACCTTAGGGTACTGCCCCAGTGACAGCATTGTACTTTTTTTCTGAGAGTGTATTTTGTATAATTTTCCAGCTAATGAAAATATGTTAAGAATATTCCATTAGGTAATGAAAGCATTATTTGTACATTTTTTAAATGTTTAAAAAAATGTGTGATGCAAACATTAAGGGAACATTCCATTTGATCATTTTGCAGACAACTTGCGAACGTTACTTTTGAATGTTCTTTGGACATTCTGAAACAAGTGGTAACATTTAAAAAACGTTAGACGTTAATTGTTTGTTGCTTTGAATCTGTGTCCATCGCATGTCTTTTCTTTAGAGCACACTGTAGAGCCTGATAAACTCTTCATCCCTCTGAAAGACAACAGGCCTCTAATTAGTACTCTGAAATATCAGTGTTTATTCCCTCAGCCTGGAGTCCCCTCTCTAATGCTCGCGGCCATACTCAGCGGAAGCATTAATTACATAGTGGCTTATCAGATGCGGCTACATTGTGTGCAGCTGCTCGCTACCCATTGATTTTCCAAGATTGCTGTGAAGTCAGTGACATAAGGTCAGTATCTTGCCATATTAATAGGGTTAATTTTCCAGCTTCTTTTCACTGTAAACAAGGGCAGAGAAGTGGAAAAAATACCACAATTTTCACATTAAAGTAAGTGACTGTTGACATTTATAAATTGATGTTTATAGGTATGAGTATGTTCCACATATAGAGTTAGTTCCAAAAACATGTAGGTTATTAAAAAATGATTTTTGCTGTTTATTAAGGTCTTCTGACTCATTTTGAAAGACTTTTTTAGCATAAAGAGCATTTGCCATATAATGCAAATGCTTGACTCTGATGAATTCTGTTTTAGATCCCATTTTATCCACTACTCAGTGGAGGGAATTAAATTTTTTTTTTTACAAACATGCATAGAAATCCACCTTTTTTCAATACAATGTTATTCTGTCACATTTTGTTAATGGAGTACTTCAGCGCTGGGAAGATGAATCTGTATTTAAACTGGGTCGTTAATGTAGTAGAAATGTGAAATTATTTTTTAATTTGGTGCTTTCTAGACTGAGAAAAGACAGAAAAGGTATTTTTGTCTCATGGGGATGAAAGACAACATTCCCAGAATGCTGCCCTACAAGGCCACTCGCAAAGCCACCGCTACTAGATTACTGAATCACTTCACTTTCCCACCGCGACCACGTTCATTTTCATTAAATCAGTTCAGTTAGAGAACAGACACTACAATTAAAAACTGAATGTGTCTGTTCAATATAATGTGATTTAGCCGCTGAGGGAGTGTCACAGCCCAAAACGCTGCTGGAGTCACATTGACAGTCATGGATGAGCTTGTGATGAGAGCTGAGGTAAACGCGTCCGCAGCATAGATGAAATCAGTCAAATACAACATCTGAATACAAACCTCCAATAATTAAATATTAAAGCTACACTGTGTGATATTTTCCCCCATCTAGCGGTGTAAAGGTATATGACCATCCAGTGAATAATAGTTTCTGTTCCTCTCAATTCCGCTTTCGTTTTAACTCCTACAGTGGCCGATTTAGTCCAAGATGAACATGGCAATCCCCCTCTTCACATTCAACACGATGCCATCGAGTGTTAAAACGCGAAAGGCGAAGCTTGAATTTACGGGTATGTCCCTCTTTGGCTAATGTACTTTCAAGATGGAGGGGCAACATAGTCTTTCAGGCTGGAGCACAGAGTCTTCCCTTCTGAAGGTTTTCAATAATATTTAAAAAACTACTGATTGTGGTAATATTATGACTTTTAGATCTCAGTTCAGCGTTTGATTTTGTTTAACATGGGACTTGTTTGAAGCGCTGCATTAGTATTAGAGGCACTGTACTCCACTGGTTTCGGTCCTTTTTGTCTAATAGAAGATTTTGTGTCAGTATTGGAAAGCATTCCTCTGCTGTAGTGCATTCTACATTTGGTGTTCCACAGGGATCAACATTAGCGCCGCTATTGTTCTCGCTCCGTTGGCTCAATCTTTAGGAGATTTTGAGTGTCGTATCATTGCTGCCGATGATACCCAGCTCTACATGCCATTTAAACGCAATGACAAGTGTGCTATAAACCAACTAACAGCCTCCAAGAATTGAAAACATAGCTAACCAATAACTTTCTGCATCTAAATAAGACACAAATTATTCTGTCGAACCATAAAACTGATCTGAGCACTGTTGATCTGGGCTCTGTCACCCCATATTACTCTTCTGAGGCCAAGGATCTGTGCTTTATGCTGGATAAACTAATTAATTCCACTGTGAGTTCCAGCTTTTACTACCTCTGAAGACTAGAGAAATTTAAAACCTTCCTAAGGAAGAGTTTTGAGACTGTAATTCACGCTTTAATTTCTTCGCGGCTTTACTATTGCAGCTCGCTATATAATGCGCTGCCTGTGTCTCATCTATTCATCGACTTCAACTGATGCGGCTGCCTGTTTGTTCACGGGCAGTCACAAATGGGATCACATTATGCTTATCTTTCTCATTGCACTGGTTACTGATCCATTATCACATTGCATTCAGAATTATGCTGTTTGTGTGCAAAGCTTTAAACAAGCAACTTCTATTCCTCTCAGAGTTGATTATTGTACACAACTCAGTCAGATCGCTCAGATCACAGACTAGGCATCTACTACGGGTTCCCAGATCCAGAATAAAATGCAGGGGTGACCGAGCTTTTGCAGTTGTTGGCCCCAAGTTTTTGAACAATTTGCCATTATCTATTAAAACAGCTTCGGAGTTTAAAAGTCTGTTAAAACCCCATCTTTTTCTTGTGCTTTTAAAGTTCTGTGACTGTGTCCTTTTTAACATGTGTTCATTTTAATGTTATGTTTAGGTCTATGGCACTTTGTACAGCACTTTGGTCAACCAAGGTTTGTAATTGTGCTTTATAAATAGATTGAACATCGAACATTTTAGAAACATTTTAAGCTGTCCGGAAAACAACAACCACCAGACCCAGGAGGTCAGAGCAATTTTAGAGAGTGATAATAAAGAATCCAAAAAATGTGTTCTATAATAACTGCACATAAGAGGCTCTTTATGTACTGTATGTTAAGAGTCAGGAACAACATCTACTCTCCAGATGGCAAATTACTCTGATGCTACATGTTCAAAATCATGTGTCCCCGCTATAATGAACCGACAGGCATAACTTTGTGTGCAAACTAAAAACTGTTGGGAAAATAGTGTATGTTGATAAGGAATGAGTGGATGTTGGATGTCAGAGATTATTATTGCTATTAAACTTGTTGTGTTAGTCATGCTTTAGTCACCTATAGGTCAGCTTGAATCTGAGTCATATTTTTTCCATGATGCTCCTGGGTCACTTTGACCCTAAGTTACCCAACTGACAAATAAGTGAGATGGTAGATAAGCCAGCAAATCCCCCTCCCCTGTCCATACACTTTCCTGACACAATAGTGTCAAAATATTGCTTCATAAGGCATTGTTCTTCCAGACATGTGGTGCTTGAAAGTTTTGAAGTTTCTTTTTTGTGGTCCTATCCTATTACATTGCTTGTGGTTTCCTCATTTTAAGAGGTTTTGGAGAAAAGCATCTGCTTGAATTAAGGAAAAAAGATTGACGATCAAATGAATGTAAAAATGTGGTGTAAAAACTACAAGGGCAATCACAATATACACCAATCAAGCATATACTGACAGGTTAAGTGAATAACAATGGTTATCTCTTCATCACAACACCTGTTAGTGGGTGGGTATATTAGGCAGCAAATTAACTTTTTGTCCTCAAAGTTAATGTGTTAGAAGCAGGAAAAATGGGCAAGCGTAAGGATTTGAGTGAGTTTGTCAAAGGCAAAATTATAATGAGCATCTCCAGAACTGCAGCTCTTGTGGGGTGTTCCCGGTCTGCAGTGGTCAGTATCTATCAAAAGTGCTCCAAGTTGAGCATGGGGAGCGAAGGCTGGCCCGTGTGGTCCAATCAAACAGACGAGACACTATAGCTCAAACTGCTCAAGAAGTTAATCCTGGTTCTCATGGTGTCACGATAACAACGCATATCCTCTTCCAGAAAGATTTGTAACATCTTTAGTTTATTGGAACTTCTTAATTATTGCCCTGATGGTGGAAATTAGGATTTTCAATGCTTTAGCTATTTTATTAAAGACACTTTCTTGTGAATCTCAACAATCTTTAGCTGCACATCAGAACTATGTTCTTTGGTTTTACTCATTGTGATGAATGATTAAGAGAATTTGGCCTTTGTGTTTCCTCGTATGGAACAGGAAGTCATGGCTGGACTATGTCATGCTCCTAGTCACCCTAAAAAAATATGAATGGGAATATACTTCAGAGATATTTTACTCATAAGAATTTCTAGGGGTACCACTAATTGTGATTAACATCAACATGCACTGGAGAAAAACATTTATTTCATAAATTCATAAAGTGATTGAATAAAAAATGTTTTTTTTTTTTAAATAAAAGATCAAAAAGATAAACGATGCAGATTTATTTTCATAGCCGTATTTGCTCATATTTACTAAGGGCACTGTATGTGGTGGCTCAATTCTCACTTTCTACTTCTAAACCACATATTCATTCTGATAATGTGAATTATATGTGTTTCCATCTCACCTATATGTTGTTTTTTGATTAATCCTCTTCATTTCATTCCTACCTCATTCCTTTTCTGTCCCTCTTGCCAAATAAATTATCTCTTTAACCTGTGCAAAAGCTCTCGTCGTATTTATTTCAGTAGAGCTAAAGCTGCTCAGTCATCCAGTCCCAATCCTCCAAAACTCCAGCAATAACCCTCTCGTAAAAGCATATTCACTGATTATTTATTTACTTTGATATTTAGCCGATATTTCCCAGTGGCGTTATGCTTAACTGTGAATCAAATCTCACTCTCCTGTGCGTCATGATGTGTGCCGGTAAACACACACTCAGCACACCTCCCCCCTACGCACGCACAAACACAGGCTTCATTTTACCACAGGTGGACACATTGAGATACTTGTTTTCTTGAGATGTTTTAGCTCAAACACACAAATATAGATAATCCCATTGTTCAAGTACACACATAGGCGCATTAATTGAAAATATGCCAGGAAATGTGAGGCCATATCCCGATGCTGTGAATCTTACTCTAGAGCCCATGACACCAATGCTTGACATTTTCACATTTTCATAATGAGGAGATATTAAACAGACATTGGTGCAATCGTATTATCTGTATCTACATCCCACTCAAGAGAGATACAGGCACACCCTCATTGAACAAAGCTGATTATAAAAGGCTGAATTTGGGATTTTTGTTCTTCCATGACACTCCAGTGCCTTCTTCTTCCCAGTTAATTGGAAATTTGATGAACGCTAATGCAAACCTTCTATTTATTTAAATAATGTGATATAAACAGTATATTGTTGACATCAATGCAGTCAAAATCAGAAGCGAAGTTGTATGCAAAAAAGTGACAAGAACGACTATACATAAAGTAGCTTATTTCACTTGATTTCATCCTCATATCCTTCCACAACTTACACAATAAGATGTACTTAATAGCATTGGGTGTTGAATTCCCTCACTGAATAAAAGGCTTAAAGGGTTAGTTCACCCAAAAATGAAATTGATGTCATTAATGACTCCCCCTAATGTTGTTCCACACCCGTTAGACCTCCGTTCATCTTCAGAACACAGTTTAAGATATTTTATATTTAGTCCGAAAGCGTATGCAAGTGTCTGCACACTATACTGTCCATGTCCAGAAAGGGAATAAAAACATAATCAAAGTAGTCCATATGTGACATCAGTTAGTTCATTAGAATCTCTTGAAGCATCGAAAATACATTTTGGTCCAAAAATAACAAAAACTATGACTTTATTCAGCATTGTGTTCTCTTCCCTGTTTGTGTTCAAACCTCAAATAAAGATTCAAATGGTCACACGTGCTGAAATCACGTGACATCGGCGTTCCCAGTCATTAATGACAGAATTTCATTTTTGGGTTAACTAACCCTTTCAGACAAACCATTTAAATTCATGTCAACACCATGGCTGAGTATTTTCTCCCTAAAACTGCAATTTCAAACTTCAAAAGTTTGACATCGCTGGTGTTTCTGCGACCAATCACGTTCAAAGGCGATGGTCAACGAGTGGCTCTTTGAGCTGGTGTGAGTGAGTGGAAGCCAGGTGTGGTTAAGTTCAGATATTGGGTGTACGTGGGAAAGGAAGAAGGCGGGGTCGGCGTGACTGGGACTCGTAACTTTTATTACTTGGTATTCTCAGATATAAACAAAACACACGCCGCATCAAATCATCAACACTCTAAACACAGTTTTAAACTCTCCGGATCTCAGTCTCTCCTCAGGCAGGCTGCACTCCGAGTCCCAGTCCAAACTCTCTCTCCTTCGTCTCTCTCTGCCGTGGCTTTTAAGCCGTCTCTCCACGCCAATTACTGCAATGAGACACAGGTGTTATTCATTTGCACTTGACCCACTTACACTCGGCTCCGCACTCCCTCTCCCTCTGCAGACCCCGCAAAACCACGCCTCCCCCGCCACACCAGGGTAATTTGCATAATAATAGAACCGCATATACTAAATGAAGCAAGGGTGTAAAGTTACATTCAAGCTATTTTAATACATGGAAATATGTAATTTTGGTAATCAAAGATGAGTTTTAAACTGATTGACTACAGGGGGACTTTAAGGTAATTTCTTTTTCTTTAATTAAACAGCCTAAATATTAGCCCACATCAAGATGTTTGGTCTGGAAACTCCTCATTGACAGCTCAATCTGAGGGGCGGGATAAATGGTTGTCTTTCAAACTCCCTCTGCAGGCGTTAGGATAGCGCTACAACCAACCAGAGCAACGAAGCAGAGCTCGCTGACAGATTAAACATTCGCCGTATCCGGTCGGCAAAACTCCGAACACATCTTCCCTTTTTTTCAGTGCCATTCTTTGTTCTTTTCTCACAGAAAAGCTTAACTTAAAGTCTTCCGGAGTCGCGGTCAAAGCTGATTCAAAAGACCGCCGTTCGCCAGTTTCTGTTTACTAGAAGCACGCAAACGCAACTCGGCCGTCATTATGTTAAGCCCCGCTCATCGACTCTATACACGATGTGATTGGCCCGACCAGAGTTTGGTTTTTACAGCTCAGAAGGGTATTGAGAGTTGCTAGACGACACTCGTGGCAGATTAGATTTGCTGCCGCTAGGGTGCGTCTAGATTTCTTGGCTCCCTAAATATTTCTGTTTATACCAGAGGTGACATAATACTTGCATATAAGGCCATGTCCCTTTTAAATCAATGCATAATTTAATTATTTTCAGTGTTTAAATGTGTAGTAGACCAATTTCATGGTTTCAAGCCTGTAGATGACTGTAAAGCCAGTTCAGATCCATTAGATCCTGATGGTGCTTTGTGTTGTGATGCTTTGCATAAACACTTCTCAGGCAACAGTATCAGCATCCCAAGGTAAGCTGCCGTTTGCTAAAACAAGGCAATTGTTGAAATGCATTTGTGTGTTTTTTTTAAATATTAAATTAGACTAGTTTGCTTTATATTTATTCACATGACAGAGGGACATTAATTCTCTCACATGGTACATTTGACCAATTTTATTGTAAACTTTCAGAACAAAAGGTACAGTGCTGTCACTGTACAAAAGTGAAAGGCTTTCTAATACATATCTTTATGTGCCATTCAGAGGTTAGTAATGTACAAAGATGTACTTTTTCACTTTTGTGCCTTAGGGTACTGCCCCAGTGACAGCACTGTACCTTTCTTTCTTACCATACCAGCTCTGATTCATAAGATTGCTTGTTTGAACACCAGGGAGTGACTATGGAGGATAGTGGATTCCCAAAAGAAAGATTTCATTTTCTGAAAACTATGCCATAATGTGCTCTAAATCTAATTTATGACCTTTGTGGTTTAGTCATTGTTAGATATTTCAAAGATATCTAAACTGCAGAGCAAAATGGATTGAAAGTGTAGATTAATGTCCAATTCTTTCCAGGAAGTTTAATTTGTTTGTATGAGATAACTACGCTGTAAACCAGAATATATAAGTTGACAAAAAAAAAAAAAATCTTAAATGTTATATAAATACGGAATACAGAAAATGTCAAACATTAGTGTCAGGCTCTAGAGTAAGATTCTCAGCATTGGGATATGGCCTCACATTTCCTGGCATATTGCGAATTAATGAGCCTTTGTGTACTTTAACAATAGGATTATTCATATTCGTATAAATTGTAAAGTTTAAGTAAGCAGAATTGTACTCTGAACTTGAAATATTTTAATAAACTAATTCATGCATTTAACTTAAAAATATCTGACTAGCTTTATCAAGCTAATTCAATAAATGCCAACTTGCTAATTAGAAACATTGGGAAGGCAAGGCAAGGCATGCTCCGCTCCATGATGGTAAACCCAACATAATAGAGAAACTTAACTAGCAGAGCAAAACATGAAACACTACTAAATCTCCTGCTTAACGTTCATTTTGCACACACACACACACACACACACACACACACACACACACACACACACACACACACACACACACACACACACACACAAACACACACACACACATATACACACACACGTTTGTTTTTGTGACATATGGGGACATTCCATAGATGTACTGGTTTTTATACTGTACAAAACGTATTTTCTATCCCCCTACTACCCCTAGGCTACCCATCACAGGAAACATTCTGCATTTTTTTTTTTTAATTCATCCTGTTTGATTTATAAGCATTTTGTGCATTATGAGGCCAAGTGGGGACATGTCCTCATATTTCACCCTCTCCTTGTAATACCTGTCATACCCATGTCATTATACACATTTGTGTCCTCATATGTCACAAAATCATGCCCACACACACACACACACACACACAAATAATATATAGTCATTTTGGCATTTAATCTCCCCTTTGAGTGTCATGGTAAAGCATGCTGAAAATAAAAAACTACTTTAATACGGTTAAATTTAAGTCTGTCTAAATGAAAAGAAACAAGTTCATAAAACTCAAAACAATTAAACAATTCAGATGACTTAAAATGTGTCAGTTTTGAGAATTGAAAAGTAAAAGAAAGTTCTAAATACTAATAAAAGTTAATTATTTCAATTTGAACTCATTTGTTTAATTTGAGTTGGCTCTACTTAAACCAATTCATTATTTCACACGTTAGGGTTTAAGCATAAATGAACATATTCTGAATCATTTACAGGACTTTTTTTCATGTTTAAGAATGATTAGGCTTCCTAAAGTCACACATTTCCACCTTTCCTCATGTAGGGAACCTTAGAGAGAGTATTTTGTTTTGGTAATTGGACTCGAGGAACTTTATCCTGGAGCTGTCCCCGTCATGTGGTGCTGAAACAAACACTGTGTCATATCTGTTTCTGTGTCTAGCGCTCACTGGGACTTTTATGTTGTAATTCTCTGTGCACTGTCTTTGTGTTCTGTGTCCTGTCTTTGTGTTTTTTCTGCAGTTCTTTGTAGTTTTTAATGTTGATTAGTCTCCCCA
Organism: Pseudorasbora parva; assembly: GCF_024679245.1. NCBI lineage: Eukaryota > Metazoa > Chordata > Actinopteri > Cypriniformes > Gobionidae > Pseudorasbora > Pseudorasbora parva. The sequence goes on along the minus strand of NC_090186.1, from coordinate 8,164,453 downwards.
GGTGTTTCCCATTTGCGACACCCTGTGTTATGTCATTAAGTTAGGGCTGAATCCGAAATCGCCCCCTAAACCCTCATTCACTATTCCCTACGTTATACACTGTTATAGTTCACTTGAAGGAGTGAATAAAAATGTGTCAGTGAATTCAGACAGCCGTTGAGTGCATCAGCTGTATACTCGTTAATGAGATGCATGGTGGGATAGAATGAGTGCACTCAATATTGTCCACTATGGTTTCGGACACCACCACAAATGGCTGTCCCCTCAAACTTGAGGGTATGGGGGCGATTTGGGATTGAGCCCTAGTCTTCCCTGTGCTTGTTTTCTCTGGTTCCCTGTCGGTCGTTGTTTGATGTCTTGCAGGAGTATTCTGTTCCCTGTTCCCTGTGTTTTTGTTATTTTGTTCCTGATTCATGTTTTGATTGTTGACGTTCATTAAATTTCCCAGCATTTGGATCCTCATCTCTGCCTGCCGTCTTTTATTTCCCTTGTGTTCTGACACACACCGGAGATAGACGACTGATACAGAGATATCTGTGCTACTTTTTTTTGCATTACTTATTTTTTACTTTTGTTTGCCCACACACATTAAAGAGACTAGTGTCTCTTTACTTTGATATAATGTGTTTGTCTAGTATGTAATGACTGTTGTCAACCAGAGTGATTACCATATTCATATTTAATGAATCTTTAATAGCAATGGTATGTGGAACAATATTTTATTCTACGTTTCTTTGTTTTGTCTCCTGTGCGATCCATATGTGAACCTGGACCACAAAACCAGTCATACGTCTCACGGGTATATTTGTGGCAATAGCCAACAAAACATTGTGTGGGTCAAAATGATCGATTTCTCTTTTATGCCAAAAATCATTCGCATATTAAATAAAGACATGTTCCATGAAGATATTTTATAAATGTCCTACTTTAAATATATCCAAAAATTATTATTAGTACACTCTAAAAAATGCTGGGTTAAAAACAACCCAAGTTGGGTTGAAAATGCACCAACCCAACAATTGGGTTGTTTTTACCCAATGGTTGAGTTGTTCTTACCTAGCAATTGGGTTGTCTTAAGCAACATTTAACCCAACCACTGGGTTAAAACAACTCAACCATTGGGTTAAAACAACTCAATTGTTGGGTTAGTGCATTTTCAACCCAACTTGGGTTGTTTTTAACCCAGCATTTTTTAGAGTGTAGTAATATGCATTGAAGGACTGCATTTGGACAACTTTAAAGGCGATTTTCTCAATATTTCGTTTTTGTTGTTGTTGTTGTTTGTTTGTTTTTTGTTTTTGTTTTTTGCAACCTCAGATTCCAGATTTTCAAATATTTGTCTCATGGTACCACTTTACAATGGGGGGGGGGGGCAAATATACATTAATTTATGCTTAATTAATGCACAGATAATCATGAGTTAATGTATTACTAATGGTGAACTATAACCCATTTATTAATGATTACTGCATCTTCAACTAATAAAGATTCTACATGATTAATAGATTAAGTAATCATTAAATTTTTATTAGTTAAATATGTCATAGTGTATTAATTCCTTAATAACATATTATATTAACTATATGAATGTGTTAATTGCCACAACGGGTCACAGCCATGCATTTCAACTTCCAGTTGTCTGCTTTAATGAATAATTTCACTAATTATTTATAAAAGTGTCATTATGCTATGACTTTACTTGTTGGGGCACATGACTATTAACTAATTCAAAATTAATTCAAAACCCATAACCACAATTACATATTAATAGTCACTTCATTCGTTGCTGATGCAATCATTAATACATGGGTTAGTTCACCATTAGTAATACATAAACTCATAATTATCTGTGTATTAAGCATGCAATGCATATTAGTGCACCCGTATTGTAAAGTGTTACCAATATTTTAATATCCTAACAAATCACACATCAATAGAAAGCTTATTAATGATGATGTATCTAACTTTAAAAATGTTTACCTTCATGGTTTTGTGCTCCAGGGTCATCATTTACATATAGTAAGGATTAGTGTGAATTGAAAGCCAAATGTATTTAACGTTAACGCAAGTGATCGTGTGTATAGGCTATTCAGTACACGAAGATGCTTTAATTGTAGCCTATTACTCATAGCGTTGACCACTCGTATCACATCATCGTTCGTGTAAATTAATCACGTGCCGGGGCTCATTCATCGTGACGTACTTTGCAGGTCGATTTACGAAGAGGGTGTGTAACTCCCGAGAGTTCATAATGTTTGGCTGGTAAGTCAGACGGAGAAAGCAGCACAACAACCGGCACCAACCGACGGACGGACGGACCGACGCGCGCGCACGAGAGCATGAGGAGCAGCAGTCAGTGTGAACGCGAAGCAGCTCAGAGCGCGATGAGCCCGGCACTCAACTCCACCCTGATGATCGCTGTCCTCTTCATCTCCTTCATACCCATCGCCACAAGTAAGTCTTCAACATGCAGCTCTCCTTTTACTTCTTTTGTGATGTTAGAAGAACTTAGTTGAAGAAGTTTGTTGGCCTAGTAGGGTACTTTTCTCTCCAATGAGAAAGCTGGTTTTCCATTTGAGCAATTGTCTCCCTCCAAAACAAAATAATAATGATGATGATCGTTTAAATAATAATATAATATAAATTAACTTACTTAATTTTTAAATGTATAAGTTTATCTGCAAAAATGATTTTTTTGTATCATGTAAAAAATTATATATATATATATATTTGGGGTATAAATTGTTTTTATTTTTTTATGTTGATTAAAATGCTAAATCTGTTACATTGAGGATGGAAATGAATAGGCTTAGACTTGCTGGAAAAACAAATGAATAAAGATAAAATATGAAAATATAGAATTATTTTAGACAAATATGCTTGCACTCTGTCGCTGACAAGATATATTTAAAATAATGTAGGCCACTTTTTACTGGTAACAAGACATTTGGCAATATCAGGACCTACAACTATTCCCCCATTGTATTATTATACATTATATTCAACATAATAGTTTAATGTAGTGCTGTAAAAATGTAGTTTTATTTTGGGTGAACTACCGGTATACAAAACAGATTGGCAATATCCATAATACATATTGTTGCATTTTTGTATTGCGATATATTGTGACATGATATATTGTTACATCATATGTATGTAATAAACATAATTACTATATTATGTAATAAAGTTTGTGTTTACTATTTTGCTGCTCAACTAAAACTTCTGTCTTTGCCTTGTCTTTGGATTGACTGATTTAATGCATGTATATGATTTTGATCTATATTGAAAGCTAAGTTAATTATCAAAATGGTTGAAAAAGTGCTGCATTAGTGTGTCAGTAGATAATAAGCAGGAATGTGTCATTGTGATGCATTATCTACACGCGTGTATCTTAAATGCGTATAGGGCAGTGGATTCTACTAAAGTGCCTTGTTAGGTCGAGAGAGGCTAATTAGAACAATAAAAATAGATGATAGTTGTTTTCCAATAATGTTGGGGTAAACAGTGTTATCTGCCAAAATCATTTTTTGTGATTTATAATCATTACACCACAAGAATAAATATGATAATCTCTGGTATAGCAATAAAGCATTCACTCTTCATACCAAGAGCTATTTATTGTCAAATTGGATTCATTCATGTAATTATGATGTCACAGAGGGAAAAAAGTGTTATACGGCAGAGAGCTTGATGATTTTGACAGCAGTAATGGCACAAGAATTTGAATAACAAATAATGACAGTATAAGAAATGCCAGGAGAGATGTTGTCAGATTAGACAACTGTGTGATTTATTTATTTATAAACTGATTTTTAAATGTTATAAGAGATCAAGAAGGCCATCAAGACAGATGCAAGTTTTAACAACATAAGTCTTTCCTTTTTTTAGTACTGTCTTTACTATTAATTTCTTTCTGTTTTTGCCTACTAGTATCAGCCTAATGATCTCACCAATTTTAAGTCTTAAACGAGTGCCATAAATCTGTCATGAAAAACACCTTTTGTCAGAAATGGTAAAAAATAAATAAATAAATAAAGATCCCAGAAAGACCCATACAACAGATCAAGAAACTAAAAACTCTGTTAAATCAGAGCTTATTCCATTGAGGGAAGAGGGCAAAATTACCAAAACAAGAAAATCAACAAGCAGGACTAATTAATTTCAGACCTTTAGAACCAAACCTCACAAGGATTACAGATAGATTTCACTGCCAATTTTGTGACACAGCGTCAAGAAACCTCTTGACAGTGAAGATTGCTTTAGAATTTAGACATGTATAGCATGATAACTTCACTGTGTTTGTAACACTAAACGGGTGCAACAGTTAGTTTTTTTTTCACTGAGAAATTTGTTTAGGAGAAAAATTACTACTGTCAAATGAAAATAAGAACAAATAATCAAACTACAAGCAACAGTGTAAATACATACAGTAGACTAGAGCAAAGATACAAATAAAATAAACAGTGCTTTTTGGGGTTTTCAGGTATGGAACAGTAGTTTTCAGGTGCAGAGTTAGAATGAATAATCAGATGTAAAACAACATTACATAAAATCTCCACTGTATAAATGAAATGACAGTGCATCATTATTAATGGAAATAAGCTTTCCGTTGATGTATGGTTTGTTAGGAAAGGAAAATATTTCTCCGAGATACAACTGTTTGAAAATCTGGAATCTGAGGGTGCAAAAAAAATCGAAATATTGAGAAAATCGCCTTTAAAGTTGTCCAAGTGAAGTCCTTAGCAATGCATATTACCACTAATAATACATTTTTATTTTAATTTTTTATTTACTAAATATGGAACATGATCTTTACTTAATATATCCTAATGATTTTTGGCCTAAAAGAAAAATTGATCATTTTGACCCATATTGTTGGCTATTGCCACAAATATACCCATGCGACTTATGACTGGTTTTGTGGTCCAGGGTCAATGAAATTAGTTAAGTTGAGCAGTGAGTGATGTTCTTGTCTTTTGTTGTTTGGTTAACATTAAAATAGGCTGCTGTCACTTTACGAATGCATGGGTTCTTTACATACTGAACACATGCGTTCTTCACTTAAGACAACATAACATGTTTGCTAGGGTACTCAACAAGATGGGTATATTGACATCAATTCTGTGTGAATTAGCTTGCAAGACTTGAAAGAAAACTCAAAATGTGCTTCGGATGAGTTCGAAAATCTAACAGCGGCATTCTCTTTTACGTCTTTCGCTCATATGTTTAAATTAGCAAGGCTTAAAGGAACTGTATGTAATAAATGAATTTCCATTAATCATATGATTAATCATAGGCCCTGATATGTCACTAGACATTAAGAAATCATGTTCATTTCAAATACTTATATCACTGACAACAGTAGTCCGGCCAGGATATTGTCATTTAAAAGTTGTTGCAGCCCTCAACTGATGTTGATGATGACATGTTGTGTTTTGGCCTGAAGCTCCGCCCTCCACCTATCGACCAATCACGAAGTCAGTCGTGTTTCTGCATCCGGGTTGCCAGATCTGCTCTAGTTACCACAGCTGCAAAACATCTACAAACGTTCCTGCTGATCCTGCAGCCAATCTGGCAACCTCAAATTGGGGGGAGGGGGAGAGGGATTCACCTGAAGTACCAGTTTTGGCCACAATCTTACATACACTTCCTTTAAAGGGGTTAGTTCACCCAAAAATGAAAATTCTGTCATTAATTTCTCACCCTCATGTCATTCCAAACCCATATTTTATCTTCAGAACACAACTTAAGATATCTTTGATGCTCTATAGATAGCAAGAGCTCTCTGATCCCTCCACAGCAATTTAATGAACACTTTCAAGGTCCAGAAATGTAGGAAAGACATTTAAAAAAAAAAAAAAAAAGGTCCATGTGACTCCAGTGGTTCAGCCTTGGTTTTATGAAGCGACCAAATGCTTTTTGTATGCAAAAACAAACAAAAATCAAGACTTTATTCAACAATTTAGTTCTGGAAAGAACGACACATGGACTATTTTAACGATGTTTTACTACCTTTCTGGACCTTAAAAATTGTTCATTAAAGGGTTAGTTCATCCAAAAATAAAAATTCTGTAATTAATGACTCACTCTCATGTCGTTCGACACCCGTAAGACTTCCGTTCATCTTCGGAACACAAATTAAGATACAAGAATAGTTTTTGTGCGCAAATAAATAAATAAAAATGAAATAACAACTTATATAGTGATGGGCCGATTTCAAAACAAAGCTTTGAACCGTTATGAATCAGTGAGGCGATTCATGATTCGTATCGCCAATGTCACGTGACTTCAGCAGTTTGGCGGTTTGACCCATAGACCGTAAAAAAATATGGACGACTCGACATCATCTGTTTTCTGCTTGCCAGAGTTGAAGCTTTCAGGCGGCCTGCACGGCGCTGACATCTTGGGACCGAGTCTGCGCAGTAGAGCGCAGGAAGTAGAGCAGGAAGTACAGTCGCGATATCAAAAGCAGGCCCACACTCTCGCAGATGCAGAACAATTAATTATGTTGGTGTGAAATAAATAGTTATGGAAATGTAGAAATTAAAGCTAAAGCGCCAATCTGCTCCCAAAAATCCCCCAAAAAGTCCGTTAGTGCCTCAGTGACAACTTCACTCAGAGAAGACGTCGATCTCAGCTGTCAATCATGACGTCACACCCCCCGTTTTATAGCATCAGATAACTAAGTAAAACTAAACTTATTTTAAAAATGAACTCTTGAAATAAAATCATCGTGATGATAACTGCCTTCAATGACATAAACTAACTTTGGGGAAAAAATATTTGAGGTGTAATTTTATTGTTTAGTTTAGGTGCATGTACTTTTAAATAGCCATAACTTGCTAAATTTTCAACCGATTTTCAAACTGTTTTGTTTGTTATGAACGTCAGAGATGTAGTTATAACACGACATACGTATGAATAATTATGTAATTAAAACCTATATAATTGAACAGCTCGATTGTGGTCTCAGCCTTGATAACATGCACGTAAGTTAGCCGTGATACACAAGCTGCACAATTAAGTCGTTTATCGAAAAGCTGCAATTTCAACGTGTTAAAGCATCCAGATTTGTAGCCATGTTAATAACGTTTGTAAGAAACCAAACCATTTGTAAATCTGACAAGATTTAAGTGAGATAAGAGTATTTTTTTTTTAGTACATATCACTCACCTTACATCAGGTTCCACAGAGCCCGACAGAAAGCTTGCCTGTGACAAGATGGCCGCCGGTGATGACGATGGTGACTCCGCCGTAAGACATCTAGCCTTTATTATGTATATCTATGGTTTGACCACAGTCTATGGGGAGTGAGTCAATAGGCTGATTCATTAAGCTCTGAATCGTTATTTTTATTTATATATTTTTTGCGCATACTTCATAAAATTATTGTAGAGCCACTGTAGTGAGATGTGCTTTTAACAACATCTTTAGCGCCTTTTATGGGCCCTTCTGACCCATCGGATTTCAATAAAAATATCTTCATTTGTGTTCCGAAGATGAACGGAGGTCTTACACCCGTCCAACGACATGAGGGTGAGGAATTAATGACAGATGTTAATTTTTGGGTGAACTAACTATTTAAATTGCTGTCTATGGAGGGGTCATGAGCTCTCGGATTTCATCAAAAATATCTTAATTTTTGTTACAAAGAGGAACGAATCTTAACGGGTTGGAACGAGATGACGGTGAGAATGTAATTAACAACAGAATTTTCTTTTTTGGGTGAACTAACCCTTTTTTATTAAATTAGTTTAAAGACAGATAGCAACGTGTGCGTTTCAGGTCTCCCCTGCGCTTGCGCGCTATACAACAACCGGGTGATGAGACATAAATTATAATTCATGTGGCAAAAAAGTTTTCCATCCATCGACAGAAACATACTCTTACTCTGTAAGTCTGGTTTATTTATTTTCAAAAACATATTAGAGATGCGAATGCCTCGTCAGATATGTGATGAACCGCGGTAGTGCGTGGCGAACCGCGTGTGGAGAACGGTTGGCGCTTTATATGTATATAAATATATATATTAAATTTCAACACTACTAAACAATATTTGTGAAATATATGTAATAATGATTTCTGCGTGAATTGCAGGTGCTCCAGTGCTCTTGAATCCATCTTCAATAGAGCATGAGCAGTTACTAACTCAGGTGTGTATGATTTGCTCGTCCTTTCATTAAGTCTCCCAACAAATCATTTATAATGCCCCTATAGTCATATACACATTTCCTCAGCGACAAAAGTTCCTCATAAACGACTTATCCCATATTTGTTCAATTTCAGTTCACGTTAACTTTGCTCCCTGAGGTGATGATAACATCTGCTTTGTTGACATGTGCTAACTGTGTGTACATGAGCAATTACATGAGTAAACCTGGGGATATAGAGGCTGGGATATGAAAGCACAGAATAATACATGTTTATGGGCATTTGGGGAAATGATAAACAGAATGACCCGATTCATTTTGAGTTTAAACTTTTCATTAGTTCAATCTCAAGTTCAATAGTTCAGTATACAAGCTGCATTTTTGTCTTTTTCTTAGATAACTGAGCTGTGCTCGTTCTACCTCTCCGCAGACCAGTCCTTTAGAGTGAGTAATGGAGTGCACTTGCCTTTTTGCAATACAGCAATGTGTGTGTTTTTAAAGCAAACTAAGTGAATTATGGAATGTAAACCCAATTAAATGTGTTCTTAACATTCATTTTTAAACAAACACATTTAAACTGTCTAGAATCTTTCCCCCCTGCTTTTAACCTTTGCCAGACGTCTGATATCCTGGAGGACCTGTGTTTCCTAATGCTGGGATCACTGCAAAAACCTAAGGTGAATCTTATTCATGCCTACAGGGATTTAGCATTCGTAGATCTCTGAAAAAGATATTCTATACCTCGCTGCCAACCTTTTTATGAAATAGTTGTGCTATTCAGGGGTGCGTTTCCACTAACTGCGTAATTTGTTGCTAGTATGATGCATCATTGTAGACATCTTATGTTAAAAATTGATGACATTTTACGTTGAAAAGAGAATATCAAAAGTCCCCAGATGGTCTACTATTTCTGTTATATTTTCGATGTGTAGCTAATATTGTCCACAAACATTTGTGCGTTGGAGGAGGATTCAATTAGAACAACAAAAATGAGTAAAGTGTTAAAAACTACAAAACATGGCGGAAATGCACAACCAATGGTGAAAGGTTTAGCACTTTTATAAAGTATGGATGCACTTTTTTGGTCTTCAAATTTTGGGCTGCCATTCATTGCCATTATAATGCTTGAAAGAGCCAGGACATTATTAATATATCTCCGATTATATCGTCGTATTATACTACGATGGCTTGAGGATGAGTAAATCATAATTTTCATTTTTAGGGTGAACTACACCTTTAATGTCATGCTTAATTTGCTCAATATATGGATTTATTAAATCCACATGTCATGCAAACAAGAAACAGTTCGAGAGACTTTGTTCCAACCACACAACTTTGCGTTGCTGTTTGCGAATGTTCGTTGGAACTATGGTTTCAAGAAACACCGACTGGTTGATCTATGCTGATAGTATACCCGTTTGTGCTCTCAGCTAAGCGTGTAGCACTCTCAACTCCATTTAAAGGGATAGTTCACCCAAAAATGAAAATTGTCATCTTTTATTCACCTTGAAGTTGTTTCAAACCTTTATGAGTTTCTTTTTCTTCTGCTGAACACTAAAGAAGATATTATGAAGAATATGGGTAACCAGACCATTCATTGACCCCACTGACTTCCATGAATAAAAAATACTATGGAAGTCAATGGGGTCCATAAACTCTTTGGTTTCTGACATTCTTAATTGTCTTATGTGTTCAGCAGAAAAAAAAAAAAATTCGAAGAGCTTTGGAACAACTTGAGGGCGAGTAAATGATGACAGAATTTTCATTTTTAATGAAGGGTGAACTTAGCCTAGAAATCTAGACGGACCCTAGCGGCAGCAAATCTAATCTGCCGCGAGTGTCGTCTAGCAACTCTCAATACACTTCTGAGCTGTAAACGCCAAACTCTGGTCGGGCCAATCACATCGTGTATAGAGTCGGTGGGCGGGGTTTCTAGTAAACACAGAAGCTGGCAAACGGCGGTCTTTCGAATCAGCTTTGACCGCGACTCTGGAAGACTTGGAGTTAAGCTTTTCTCTGAGAAAAGAACAAAGAACAGCACTGAAGTCATTCTTGAGAAGGGAAGATGTGCTCGGAGTTTAGCCGACCGGATACGGCGAATGTTTAATCTGTCAACTAGCTCTGTTTCACCTTCGTTGCTCTGGTTGGTGAAGCGCTATCCAATTGCGTGCAAAGGGAGTTTGGCAGACATGCGTTTATCCCGCCCCTCGGATTGAGCTGTCAATGGTGAGTTTCCAGACCAAACATCTTGATGTGCGTCTGGCGTGTCAGACTAGGGTGAACTATATTTCCCCCCAAAATCACTGCATAAATAAAAAAAGATTCAATCTTGGTCTAGTTACCAGCTACTGAACCATTTTTAATGTTTTCTAATACACTGAAACAATTATAAAGTTATTTATGAAGGCTGTAATTAATAGATTAATGCTTTTGCTTTTTGTATATGCAGGAGATCACAGCTCGAGACATGAGCAAAAGGGTGAGCATGTGACGTTTTTCAGTCTAATTTGAGGTCGCTTTTTCAAACACATTAAATGCAATAATAATTCAATTACATCACTTTTTTCACGGATTAAGATGTTATTTTTCATTGTATGAATGTGTTTCAAGTTTTTGTCTGTATTGATTTTGGTGTTTTTGTGTTTGCCTTTAACTTCTGTGTTTGTGTGTATGGTTCTGTATTTGTGTGTCTGTACATGTATGTATAGTTCTTATTTCATTACACTAAACCGATTGGTGCAGGAATTTCAGATGGGACGGTAGGTTTCCTCAAGAGTTGTTAAGTTTGTTGCTTTCAGCATTTAGCCACTGTTTCTACGCTGCACTGTCTTCAAAAACACTCGATGGCAAATTTCAATCTTTGATCGAATACTCTGGCATTAAATAAAGCTTAAATTAAATAAACTGTATTTTAGGCCATTGCACAGTTCACTTTTGGGCCATGGTTATGCAAAAGCAAAATCTTAGCTACATTCCAATAAAACTGGATATCAAGGATAATGTGCTGTCATTGCGAGAAATTAAGTAAAATAAAATATTACTTGCAAACAAACCTTGACAGGATGATCAGAAGTTATTACACAATACATAAATGCGTGGATATGAAATTATTTGAGCTTGTTATTATCTTTATAATGCTTCCAATAAGTCTTTTATTTACTCTTACTATACATATAATACTATACTTACTATACATATCTACTATTTAGTTCCCATTGCATGTAACCTCTGATATCCTAAGATTCCTCCTTGATAGCATCCACACGTATGAAAAGAATATTATTCGTAGTCTCCTATTTTTTTGCACTAGATTTTCGTTTGAGATATCACCTTTTTTCTGAATTAATATTTGACTTTTGGCACAGACTCAAACCAGAAGAGAACCTAATTTCATCCTTACATTAGATTACATTTTATGAATTTAATTTACACACCATTTTGTGTTGATGCCATCAGAGGAACGGTTCAGTTTATTCTGTCCATTCGTTGCGTGTCACATAAAAGAAGCGTCGTCTTCTTCAGGTTTCTATGAATTCATTCATATTTATGTGCAGGGGTGCACATAACTGGTGCGCATGTGGTAAAAATAAATGATGTGCAGCAGAAAACGTGGAGGGAATAAGCAAAATAATCTACCAGTGGGGTAAGCAAAATAATCTTAAAACAAGATTATTTTATTTACCCCACTGGCAGATTATTTTCTTTATTTTAAGCCAAAACTCTCTTAATTTTGAGTTATTTTTTCCCAAAACAAGACAATAATTTTTTCCTTGTCTAATAAATGTTTCTTAATGTAAGAATTTAGTGAAATGTTGACTAGAAACAAGACAAAAAGTACTAAGTAAGAAAATAAGTTTTGCAGTTGAACTATTAGGGGTGCAACGGATTGCAGTCGATCTGTGATCTGTTCAGACCAGGCCCCAAGGTTCGAGAAGGGTCCAGCTGCGGCTTGGGCATTCTCGTCATGAAACAAGAACGCCTATTGGGCGTTCCTGGTAGCGTCTCATCGACCAATCATGATGAGTTTCTCAAGGCACATGGGTATGATGTCATATGCGTTATTTCCCCCCCCCCCCCCCAAACCAGTTCAGCGGAAATGCCCTGCAACTGATTCTAAACATTTCATTTTGCCATGCGAATCACAATAACACAATAGCGATTGCCTACACCCAACAACCCTGATCTCTAAACCTACCCATCACAAGACACATTCTGCGTTTTTACATTTTCAAAAAAACAATTTAGTACATTTATAAATCCATTTACATTGTGGACACACACACACACACACACACACACAGATAATGGTTAGTTTTGGCGTAGACATACACATGGAATCACATGCGGGGATGATGGATCGTTTAGGTGTAGAGATTCACGCAGAATCACAAAGCGTAGACATACACGCGGATAGCTCAAAATGCCCACAGATAACACGCCACTTGGCTTTAGAAAGCTGCATGTATGTTTACGGAAAGTCATGATGTCATGTTGCAAGATGCTAGATCTTATTTTGAAGCTTCTGTTTGAGAAAAACTAACTAGTGAATGTTGAACATATTAATCCGGATGTTGACAGCTAGCAGTTCAGCAGAAGAGGCGAAGATAAAGAAGGGGGCGTTCTAGTCTGCAAAAACCAGTTCTAGTCAGCACACCAGCACGATAACGATTTGTGGCCGCAGTTGGATGATATTGGAAGGTTTGGCACGCATGTGATTCGCTGAATAACTCACGCGACAGCTGCACAAACATCCAAAGGGCATGCACACAGAGAGAGAGGTGCGTTTCAGACAGTCCTTGAACACCGTATTGATTCCTCTTTTGGGTTTACTTAAATAAAAAAATCCGCACAAAATTATATCCAAATACCCGTTTCGGCAAGTATTTTCTCGGTAATGTCATAAGTGAACATTTAAGAAAGAAACCGGATGTGTGTCAGTATATTCGGTCCGTGCATTCACTCTTAAAGTGACAGCAGCCTAATATTCCTGCTGCTGTCTGTGTCATTAATGTTTGTACAATAAAAACAAATACAGCTTTAACAAAGATTAACCTATATTTAAATTTCTGACATTGAACAAATAGTGCTATTTTACATTTAGGCATAACTAATCATTTCTGTAGCAGAATACTACTGTTAGAACTTATTAACTAGAACTAGAAAATATCCTCCCTCAAATCTCCCTCTCACCCTCTCATTTCCGTCAATAGGGGGAGAGGATTTTTCAGGCGTGACTTTTTACTGCGCCGCGTCGAAGTACTCTCAAAAGGGCTATTCCGCCATACATTATAGTTCTCCTTTTTAACCCGCTTAGAAAAGCGGCACTTTTTTTTTTTTTCACCATATTTGGTCGTTTAACTATTCGTGTAACTGTATTTAAATAGGGAAACCGTGGAGGTGTTTGGTCGCTTCTAACTTGATATCTGTTTGGTACTATAGTGAATGAACTGGGCTTAGGGAGCTAAGCTAAATGCTATCAGATCGTCATCACCACTTAATCAGAGCGATTAAGTGCACGCACTGAGATAAGAGAGGTATGTATCAACTTGTCTTAGTTAAGGGAATAACATAGTTTAATATGAAAAAGTGGTGAAGTATCCCTTTAAGGAATGTGAAGACGACAGCTTGTAGAATAAATGTGCCGTGTAAAGTGTGAGTACCACATCTCCAGGTTTTCGCAAAAAAAGTTTTGTGCACCCCTGTTTATTATGCCCGTTTTGTGATATGATTCAAACATGCAGCCAGGTGTACTACATATCCATAACATAATTGTTATATACCACTCACGAACACACACAAAAGCATTACCCTCTGATGATGACGTCATAAGTTCACATTCCCCCATGTGCTCTGGCATGGCCTGCATGCGACTGTGATTTTACTGAACATCAGTGCACCAAGTGTGCCAAATGAACACTGAGCCGCACTGAGGACAGATACGTGTGCGAGAGAATGCACAAGAGTCCTCTCTGCGACCCCTGGCCAGTCCCAGGAGTAGCTGTTCATGGTTTTCATATCTCTCCATGTCTGTCTTCATGATATCTCTCTATATATGTGTATGTGTCAGTCTACTGTGTTGCACCCTCTTCTGGAGCTCATACCCCAGCTTGCCAGAAGAAGAAGCAGGAGAATGAAATTAAATGTATGTATCCTGCATGCTTACCTTCATTCAGACTACATTAGCACTGTGAGTATGATCACTAAAATAACAACATGCAAGGCTTTTTTTCTGTCCCATCAATATTTAGTTTGGGTAAGTGCCAAGACACCAAATATATATATATATATTCAAACAAGATCAGTTAAGGACATTGAAATAACTATCTAACTGAATAGTGCATTATTTATATATTATTTTTATTTATATATGTATTACTGAGGAAAATTATGCTCAAGATTTCTTTCTTTGTCTGGAAACACAAATAGGATTCATGACCATTTATTAAATATCAAAATCTGTGGTCATTGCATAAATAGTGGATAAAAACAGCATAACTTTGGATGGATGTTCATGGAGACTGACTGAAGCGTCTGTTCCTCTCGATCCTCGGTGCTGCTTGATGAAATGCCATATGCTGTTTGACAATATCTCCTCACAACTTAGCTCTAGGGCTTCTTTTCTGACCATAAGTAATTGTTGTTAAGTGTTAATTATCAAAGTGTAAAGTGCTAATTAATATTAAAACGGACAGTGTGCGTATATGTGTTCTCTGGTTGATGTTGGAAACATTGAGGTTGACATAAAAGTCAAACTACCTTATTCAATCCATATATTATGTAAATATACTTGTAAGTATATTATTTATGCATGTCTTATATTACAAAAATTACATATACACTCACAATTAAAGGTTTAGGGACAATAAGATTAAAATGTTTTTGAAAGAAGTCTCTTATGCGCACCAAGGCTTTATTTATTTGATCAAAAACATTGTCTTTTTTTTCATTTTAAAATAATTATTTTCTATTTGATATATATATATATATATATATATATATATATATATATATATATATATATATATATATATATTATAGTTAAATTAAATGTAATATTTCCAGTGTAAGGTTAAATATTTTTTCCCTACATGATGTAACCCATTGCACATAGATGGTTGCACGAGGCTGACATGTGCATGCATGCGTTTGAGTCCATGTACAGATGTGAAATGGCTCAACCTTAGTTTGATTAACTGCTTCTGTCCATTTGAGAGGTAATTGTACGCTAAAAGTGTTATTGTGCTATAAGAGTAAAACACAAAACTGAACAAGAATAAATGATGACCGCCTCACTCGCACACAGGAAATGGTCCTGATGGATTTTGTTGGGTAGATAATGTGTTTTTCCCCTTTAACAACACTAGCGTCATAAGACCTTTGATTTAGTTAGTTACAACTACACAGCGTTCAGTAGCAGCATCAGAAAGTGTGGTCTGAACTATAACAATTCCTTCTGTGTGCAGGATGATCTTCAAGGGCCTGGACGGATTCAGAGCAGAGGGTACTTCCTTTATCGGGTAGGGAACCGTATATATGACATCTGTTTATTGGTCAACACAAGGAAAAAGAGTTATCTTTTTGCTTTAAGTTTCGAGTTGATCCCCTTAACTGGCACTCTTTTCTTATTCATCATAAATTAGGTATCATTCGAATTTCCAAAAATTCAAAATTCATCCAACATTGCATTTCCTTGGAAAGGGTACTTTAAAAGCTTTTAGCAACGATTTTTTAAAATACAAAAAAAATGTATAATATTAACAACGTGTATCATCAAATGGGTTTAAAACTCTTCTTGTGATAGAAGTGATACTGTGACGTATTCATTTGTGACAGGAGAGCGAAAAAAATAATTTTTTTGTACAAAACCTCAAAGGAACTTACATTTTTGTGATATCAACTTCAAATTTGGAACACAAATTTTGACATATGGGTTTCATTTTATACCAATTTTAGAGGGTTTTTTTGTATAAAGTAAAGAATGTTTAGTACAGTACGTTTCTTTTAATGTAAACTCCACAATAAAAATGCTGCGACACACTCACACATATACACTTTTATTTTATTGCTTGCTAAAGTAAATGTTTTTTTTGTTTGTTTTTTTTGCATTCTTGCAGCCACGAAATGGAAGAAGATCGGCTGAGTATGTGTAAAACAACAAAGAACTGAAAAATCAGGTATTTCATGATGAACGGAGAACATTTTCTACAAGAGCACTGCATGGGTCTAGACAAGTCACAGGACAAAAATACTATAAACAGTGATACAGAAACTATACAGTGCCCTCCAATAATATTGGCATCCTTGTTAAATATGAGCATAGATGGCTGTAAAATATATCTGCATTCACAAAATTCTGACATTGAAGTAAAACAACTGAATGTGGGGGGAAACTCATTATGAAATAAATGTTTTTCGCCAATTAATGTTGGCCACAATTATTGGCACCCCTAGAAATTCTTATGAGTAAATATCTGTGAAGTATATTTCCATTCATATTTACCTTTTTTTGCACACCGGTGACTAGGAGCATGAAATTGACCAGCCATAACTTCCACAGGAGTATAAATATGAGGAAACACAAAGGCCAAATTCTCTTAATCATTCATCACAATGAGTAAAAACAAAGAATATAATTCTGATGTGCAGCAAAAGATTGTTGAGATCACAAAATAGAAAGTGTCTGTAATGAAATATAGCTAAAGCATTGAAAACCCACATCTCCACCATCAGGGCAATAATTAAGAAGTTTAATCAAACTAAAGATGTTCTGAATCCGCCTGGAAGAGGACGTGTGTCTATATCGTCCTAATGCACGAGAGGAGGAGAGTTTGAGTGGACAAAGACTCTCCGAGATCACAGACGGAGAACTGCAGAGATCAGATGAGTCTCGGGTCAGAAAGCCTAAAGAATGATAAAACAGCACCTACAGAAAATTCCTCCTCGCTCATCCAAATACAAAGTCCAGAATATTCAGTTGTCAGACACGACTACATCTTTAAAAAGGACCTGGTGCTTTGGTCAGATCAAACAAAAAAAAGAGCTTTTTGGCAGCAAACACACCAGATGGATTTGGTGCAAACAGGGATAAAAGTACCCCATGCCCACAGTTAAATATACCACTGGATCTTTCATTTATTTATTTTTTTGCTGAAGGTCCTGGACATCTTGTTCAGATTCATGGTATCATAGATTCTAGCAAATACCAACAAATAAAAAAAATCTAAACCTGACACTTCTGCTAGAAATCTTCCATCAGGACAACAATCCAAAACGAACATCAAAATCAACATAAAAATGTGTGACTGAACACAAACTGAAGCTTCTGCCATGGCCGTCCCAGTTCCTGACCTGAACCCTAGAGAAAATGAGTGATGAGCTGAAGAGAAGAGCTGGAATCTGAAGGATCTGGAGAGATTCTGGATGAAGGAATGGGCTCTGATCTCCAAACTCATCAGGCCTTACAGAAGAAGACTCAGAGCTGTTATCTTGGAAAATAATTGTTGCAATAATTGTGGCCAATGTGAACTACAGAAAAACATTTATTTCATAATGAGATTTTCCCCCCACTTTCAATTGTTTTTCTTCAATGAAAGTTTAGAATTTTGTGATTTTTTTTAATGAAAGATCAAAAGGATAACCAATGCAGATTTATTTTAACAGCTTTCACTGTAAAAAAAAAAAAAAAAAAAAAAAAAAATGTCTCCAATTGAAAACTTTCTAGTGACTGATCACATCTAAATTTTTCAGTTGGCCAAATTGAATTTCTGTCAATTAAATTGCATCAATTCACAGAAATTCAATTCAGCCAACTGAACAATGTAGATGTCATCAGTCACTAGAAAATGTTCATTTGGAAACATTTTTTTATTTTTATTTTTTAAGTGTTGGGTTGCCGAGGCTGCCAATATTAGTGGAGGGCACTGTAGCCTACTGATATGCAAAAGGCCATTTAATGGCATTAGAGTGTGAACTTAAATCAACAAAAACATATTTGATCTATTCTAATGTCTCTTCTTCAAATTCTTTAACTATTTCAGTAGTGCCAGACCCCGTACCACAGATGTGCTGATCCAGAGCCAGTCAACCTGAAACGTCACGATACTTGTTCCAAACACCCCCCCCCCCCACACACCTCCCCTACTGAATTGTGATGTTGAATGTACAGACAGAATCCAAATAAAGAATTTTATCTGTCCAAACGTCCTGTTTGTGTAACTGTGCTATGCCTTTTGAATTAAAAGCATTATAAAATGTTTCCTCATTGTGCCAGTGTGATTTTGACCAATCTGACTGTATGTGTTTTTAATGTTATTGGAGTGCCACCAAAGAACAAAGAAATAAAATCCTACAATTTTTTTTCCCTCCAGTTATTTCTTAAAAGCACAAGTGAGACTCTGGGTTATTCATTCTCTCTTTCTCTTGATGAATGTGTGTGTTTTTGTTATCGTGCTATCTACAACGATTAGTCAAAAAGCATTAATCAACCTTCACTTCCGATCATTTTAATTAGATTTGAACATCTAAACAGCATGTTTCAAGAACTACATCCTTTTTGATAAACGTCTCTTTTCGGTCCTTTATCAGGTTTAGCAGAAACTTGCTTATGGTCGATTGTTCACATGATAAATACACATGATGTCATTATTAAGATGACCGGGGGCCTGAAATAACGGAATAGGTTACGTCATGGATCGTGACTGCATTTCCTTTAAGAAACTTGTGAAGAAAACATGAGTGGGTAGATGTGGAAGATCTCTTGACCGGTTCTAGACAGATAGACCTAGAGGGTACGAAACACATTAGTTCTGTAGTGGGTGTTTTGTAGGGGGCTGGGTGTGAAAAAGGAACCTTCGGGGTGGTAAAAAGACGTCGAACGCAATTAATCTGAGGGTATGAGGAAAGTACACAAATGAAACAGACCCTTTTGAAGATCAATTTTATAGTTTACAAACACAAACATTTCTAGTGTATTGGTGACTAATGACCCAGTGACTGAAATCATTTCCCCCCTCTGATATTTTTAAGTTTTTGAGGAAGATACATTTTTATATTAGAAACTTTTATTAAGAACCATTTTCTCCAACCTACAATTTAATCTTTAAACAAGTACAATTAATTGAATGTCATGACTAACATGGAAAGTACTTGATTATAATTTTAACTGTAATGTGTTATTCAATATTACATTTAAAGTTAATTTATTTTAAATGTATTAAATTGCCATTTCATTATTACAAATGTGTAAGTACGAACATATTTACACCAATCAGGTATAACAACATTATGACCCTAAACCCATCGAGGCATGGACTCCACTAGACCCCTGAAGGTATGATGTGGTATCTGGCATCAAGATGTTAGCAGCAGATCCTTTAAGTCCTGTAAGTTGTGAGGTGGGGCATCCATGGATCGGATTTGTTTGTTCAGCACATCCCACAGATGCTCGATTGGATTGAGATCTGGGGAATTTGGAGGCCAAGTCAACATCTCAAACATGTCGCACTCCTCAAACTATTCCTGATCCATTTTTGCTTTGTGGCAGGGCCATTTATCCTGCTAATAGAGGCCACAGCCACCAGGGAATACGTTTCCCTGAAAGGGTGTACATGGTCTGGAACAATGCTTAGGTAGGTGTCAAAGTAACATCCACATGGATGGCAGGATCCAAGGTTTCCCAGCAGAAGGACTTGGAAGTAAACACAGGGCTTGGAAATGTCTTTAACAAACACAATAATTTATTTCTCATTGACCCCCGATTGATTGGAATATTATTTCTGTATTACATGGCCCGTTCTGTTGATATAAGCGAAAACACTCACACACACACAGACACATGTGCCCAGATTAAGAAAGTATTATTTCTGCCGACAGGCGCACGTTTTGGTAGCCCATCTGGAAAACACACAGCCCCAGCCAGGACTACTATTACATATAAAAAAGACGTTTTGCTCACATAAGTGTGTTGCACCATTGCTGTCGGATCCAATATAGTAGGCACAACATTGTGTCTGCAAAGCCACCTGAGACTTGTTTACAAATGATTCCGCAGTGAAATGAAGCGAACACACAAACGTTCTTCCCCACGTGAGCAGGAGCTTCATTGAAATTAAATGAAGTATCACACATTCCTATATTAGGATCCAAAGGAAGCTCATGCAGCGACCGTTCTTCCACAGTATCTTGCTATCTTCTTCGATTTGTTTATTGCTGCTGCTAGCTTAATCCGATGAGTCGGTGGGCGGGCTACTGAATTACACATGCTTATTATCATAGATATACATAATAAAAGCACCTTTATTATGTATATCTATGCTTATTATTCTGTAGAGGTGGTGTTTCACCACTAGATGACATCAGGATGAAGCACACAATCGTTTTCTGGGCCTGGTGTCTATTAAAGCTTTTCTTTGACTAACAAGGAAGTTTTCAGCTCTGAAATTTATATTCTTATATTACCATGACATTTTATATATCAAAAGCTCAAGCGAAAGTTGGTTTCTCAATTCATCACCCCTTTAACACAGTAAAGGGCTCACATACTGTTCTTTTTGTGCTAGTTTTGGCCTTCATAATCATAATTGTTTTTAGATAATCAGATGTACAGACAAACTATCTTTATCACGTTCAATGTCAATTGTTAATTATTAATGTATTCCACTAACAACTGTTTTTAGAGGACTGTAATTTTTTCTACAATTTGTCATGTCAATAAAAAAATAAAAGAACCTAATGGACACAAAATACTGTTTAGGTAAAACCCTAAAAGAGGCAATAATATATTAGCCTATAAGACCAGGCAGATAGAGGAGTAAAAAACAATATTAATATTAACATTGATAGTATAAAAATACTGATATACTAATATTAATGAAAATAAACTATTATTAAAAGTGTTATTTCTAACACCATAAGGTCCTATATAACACTTTCAAAGGACGGGCCGGAACCTTAAAACGGTTCTGTTTCGCATCGACAGTGGTTCTGCTATTGTTACAAGCCAAAGAACCGTAATCTGCTATTGTTTAGACTAGAGACATTTTTTCTGTGTGTGCTAAAGTGTACTTTTCTCACAAGCAAATAAAAACATCATAAAACGATACGTTCTATTCAGTCTGAATTCTTCAGGTGCTTATTATTTGCAGAACCAGCTCTGCAAGCAAACCTCAGAAGGACGATGCTTATTATTAGACTAACTGACCCCGCTTTCCTCTAATAGTGTGGTGAAGTTTTTGTGGCGAGAGTAAATTTATAACTGAAAAATCAAGCCAGCCAACCCCACGATAGAGCCAAAATCATGAATTTAATATGACAACAGCACCACCGTGTGGTTATTTTTCCACTGCATTATTGGCACAACGTCTGAAGCTTTGCGCCACTGGGTGTCACGAGATCTCCACGCACTCATAATAGAAACAAACAGATCGTTTTGTATGATAGAAATATTATATTTTACTATATTTTTCGTCATGAAAAAGTAGTGGGCTAAGCAAGTTCTAGTCTATCATTAGCCCTACTATTTACAACAATAGTTGTAGGCATACTAATTAGCCACAACTGCACTCCACTAGACCCCTGGAGGTGTGCTGTGGTATCTGCCACCAAGATGTTAGTAGCATATCCTTTAAGTCCTGTAAGTTGCGAGGTGGGGCATCCATGGATCAGACTTGTTTGTTCAGCACATCCCACAGATGCTCGATTGGATTGAGATCTGGGGAACTTGGAGGCCAAGTCAACACCCTTAAACTTGTCGCGCTCCTCAAACCATTCCTGAACCATGTTTGCTTTGTGGCAGGGCCCATTATCCTGCTAAAAGAGGCCACAGCCACCAGGGAATATCATTTCAATGAAAGGGTGTACATGGTCTGCAACAATGGTGTTGTGTATGTGTTACGTGTCAATTAACGTCCACATGGATGGCAGGACCCAAGGTTTCCCAGCAGAACGTTGCCCAAAGCATCACACTGCCTCTGCCGGCTTGCCTTCTTCCCATAGTGCATCCTGGTGACATGCCCGGTCATCCACGTAATGTAAGAAAACGTGATTCATAAGACCAGGTCACCTTCTTCCATTGCTCTGTGGTCCAGTTCTGATGCTCACGTGCCTACTTTTGGTGCTTTTGGCAGTGGACCAGGGTCAGCATGAGCACCCTGACTGGTCTTGGGCTATGCAGCCCCATGCGCAACACACTGTGATGCACTGTGTGTTCTGACACCTTTCTATCAGAACCAGCATTAACTTTTTGAGCAATTTGAGCTACAGTAGCTCATCTGTTTGATCAGACCACACTGGCCAGCCTTTGTTCCCCACGTGCACCAATGAGCCTTGGCCGCCCTTGACCCCGTCGCCGGTTCACCACTGTTCTTTCCTTGGACAAGTTTTGACCACAGCAGACCGGGAAAATCAAACATTTGTTTACATTAAAAAAATAGGCCTACGTAATTTTATATATTTTCTATTCACTATAGCAATTTACTGTTAACTTAAATGTTTTTTTTTGTTAATTTAATTTTAATAACATTGTTATTTATTTATATTAATTATTTTAACTTATTTTAATGTAATTAAACATTAATTACATTAAAATAATTATTTTAATGACCCCCCCCCCCCCCGATTTTTATTAACATTGTTATTTATTTATAGGAATTATTTTAACTTATTTTAATGTAATTAATTATTTTAATACCCCCCCCCCCCCAAAAAAAAAAGAAAAATGTGTAAAATGTGCAAATCAGCTGAATGGCGTGTTCGATAAGGCCAATATTTTTTTTTCTTTTACCATAATAATAGAACTGTATAGTTTACATCATGTTGTGTTAGATTTAAACATGGTCAGACACCCATTTCCACACGTCTGTGCGTGCTCTCTCTACCCCACTGATTTGTATGTCACTGAAGCATTTACATGTTTTCACTAAGGAAATTAGCACTATGGACTTTATGCAAATCGAGTAAAGGATTTTAAAATAACCTTTAAAAAACTACCATTTAACATTTTCTTTGTTATGGAACATTTATTTATAACGCACTTTTCATTCCGAAGAATCTCAAAGTGCAACAATGGAAAAGGGATTTTTTTTTTTTAATATATTATAATATAATATAAATGTAAATAAATATATAAATTTTATCTTTTACCCCCTCAGCATGTCGCGCACTCGCATCATCTTTCTATTGGACCAGACAGCTGTCATTTAATACGTCATGTACTAAAATCTTCGCGCGCTCTGTGGTACAGTCAAGATTGGTTGACGTGCGTATTTGACCTAATTGGCGTTCGGCCAAGAGAAAGCGCGACGCATGTGGGCTAAAGATTAAGAACATTTGTATAACATAAAATTCACACTGACACACAATCATTAAAAAATAGCAAGGTATTGTCTTTTTTGTAGTAGTCTAACTGACACTTTAAAACCGTCACGGAAGCAGTGAAATGTAATAACATCAAAAGGCTTTAAAATCAATAGATGCATGAAGGACCAAGCAATAGGCTAGGTTAAAAATGATTTCAGATCAAGCATTTTAGTGATACATTTTGTGTAGGACACAGTTAATTCCTCCAAAGACCCCCCCACCCCCCCCACACACATTTTCATTAAAAAAAAGCGATTTATTGTGTTAGAGATCTTTACTTTTCTTATTCAATTTTATTTAGGCTAGGCCTATCGTTTGATTTTTTTAATGTTAAAATGTGGACGTTTCGATTTACCATGGGCCTATTAAAGCTGTGTCAGGCTATGCAAAATTATAGTGTTTATATTTTTAAGATTTTCAGTTGTGTCTATTTTTGTTTATTTTTAAACAATTACATTTTTTAATGTTTCATTTTTATTATTTCTATAATGTTGCACAGTGGTATTCTTTCTTTATCTGTTATAACTAGGCCTAGCGTAAGCTATATATTTTATTATTTAATTCCCTTTGATTTAATAATCTTTCTGTGTATAGAAATTTCGGTGTTCTGTATGTTCACATTTTTTTATATATAAATATTTGTTTTATGAATGTAGCCTATACTAAGTATTTTTAAAAGTATGTATTTTTCTGAATTTCAATGTAGAGTTTCTTCTTTCTTTCTCTAGAAGTTGTGCCTATTTTTAAAATGTATTATTTAGTTGTTTTATTTAATATATGCTTATGATTTTCTCTGGTAGCCTATACATGATTCGTTTTGGGAACTCTCCATGATCTGCTGTATTTCTATATTACATGTTAGCCTACTTGCCTTTCCACATTTTTATTTTTAATGAATTGTATTCTACACAATGACAAGATCATAGATGCTCGTATGCAAACTAGCAGCCAGAGCTCTCGCTGTGTGTTGCCAGATTGTGTGGGATTCTGCTGCGGTCACACTGCGCATGCGCGCGGGAAGCCTAGGGTAGGCCCTGCTGTTTTTCTAACTCTAGTTCAATCCTACACTGCCGTCTCAACCAAAACAAGGCGCAAGAATATCCCCCTCCTGGACGGCAAATAACCGAGGTAAGGGAACAAGCGGGTTTATGACATAGCTTTATTTTGAGAATGAGCAGTTGAGCTGTAGTATCGCATTCGTGTCGGGTTTGTTCCAAGCGTACTTGCGGTGAAAATACGGTGGTGTGTTTTTAATGCTTGCCTGGGAAGAATCCGAAGGCCCGGTGACCCACATTTGTTCTACCCTAGTGAGACAAGGGGAGTGTACGATGTTGCGCTGCCAAGCGATTTAAAGCCCGACACCTCTTATGCATCGCATGATTTAGTCCTTGCAGATGCTATATCTCTGTGGTTTCGCATTTTAAACTTTGCTACTATATTTATCAGTCATGCACGCATAACCCCTGTTTATACCGATGACGCGCGCTTCTTCAGGTCATATTTTAATAGGTGTTTCAGTGAGCATATCGATAAAATAAATCGTTCTGAACGGGTGTATAAATATCTGACAGACCGTGAATCTGCTGTTTATTTGACCAACCAGCCGGACGCTTTCGCTGGGATTGCGACTCTGAGGATGGGAATTAAATCCAATTTAACCTGACCATTTTACCGCGGCTCTAGCAGAGCAACCTGTAGCGAGCTCGGCTGAATTTATATCCTTTTAGTAACCACAGCGTGGAGTAACCAGCCACACACAGGATTAGTTAACATCTCGGAGGTTTCGCTATTTATTGCAGCTTTTGCATATCGCCCGACTGTTTAATTATCACGCGACCGGGGAGGGAAGCGACAAAAAAGAAGATAGTGCCGGTAATTAATCGCTTTTATTAAAACAGGTCGCAGTGCACATTTTGCATGCATTTTTTCTGTTAGGGCTCTGAGTTTTACGAGAATAGAACGGTAAAAATGTATACATTCACTGACAGCAAGACCGCAAGCAAGAGGTGTTTCGGTTTCTCTGTGAAGGTGAATTAGGGTTATTTGACGTTAAAGATATAGGTTATTATCTCTTATGGACGGTACTGGAACTGATCGCCCCCGTTTCGTTTTATATTTGTGTCACATAGTCGCGAATATGATTGTTGTAACATAAAAGCGCCTTGCTGTGTTTTATAACGGCGCGTGCCCATAAGTGCCTAAAATGTTGTTTTGTTGGCAGCTGTCTCTCTTTTGTCTATTTCCGCACACAACTGCCACTAATGAACTCATTCATGATTTTTAAATTGAATTAAGCGTTTTCACCATCAGTTGTGATGTCTGTCATACACGTTGATTATGTCTTAGTTCTTTAATATAATTAGGTTATGCACAAAATGTATTAGGCTATGCCATTTTAACGCAATATATATATAAAAAAACACTATTATGATATATAAATAAATAGTGTTATTTTTCCGCGTCAGAATAGCAGAATATTTGCTCATTGCAAATTAAATGAGATATTACAGTAAGCATAACCCCTGTTGATGACGGTTATGCAAATACACAGAAATCATTTAGTTTACAATGTAAAATCATGCTATAGACTATAGTGCAAATTCCTAGAAATGCATTTTTTTATTTTATTTAATTGCTATTTTTTTCCAATGTAAAATAATTCTTATCTCATCACCATTTTAAAGGCAAAGTATGTAAGATTTTCGGATTATAAATATATATATATATATATATATATATATATATATATATATATATATATATATATAAAACACTATAACAATGTTATATATTTTGTTGATTTGTGTACTAACATTATCCCAATCCCAAATGTCCACAAGAATGTTTAAATCCAGATAAATACCGTAATCAATTTTCACCAGGACACGGACCATGTCTGTGAGTCGCCTCAATGACTAAACTTGCGGTTACCCTCAATTTTTTTCAATAAAAAGTAATAATAATTATTTATGTTGTATAAACCATGGAAACACCAAAGCCGTTTTAATATATCTTTTTTATTATTTGTGAAGCAATTGCAGCAACTGTCTGGATACATTCATCGACAAAAACAAATCATTGTTATACAGCTGAACACAGTTAGTCTTATTGTTTAAATCTGGTTTTCTTGATTTACTGCAAGTACCATGTTTTACCATGCCTAATATTGAGCTAGCGTACTGCAGTGTGAACAAGTGTCTCATAGTAGCCATCGAGTGAACGCACAGAGTAGCATTATAACGTAATGTTCAACACACTTAAATGTATCTAATATGAAAAAAACGTCACACGTTCCCCCACAGATACATGAGCGGAAAAAGTGGAAGTGCTCGTCTGCAGCAGAATAAAAGCGAAATCCCGGCATCATCAAGCTACACCTTTTTAAAAATTACATATTGTGCCTTAACTTCTTAATCCGCACCGGATCGTGGGCGGGGCGTCTGACGCAAGTGGGCGTGTCTCTACTTATAATTACTTTTGTTTTATACAAACTGTTCAATCAACTATCACAAACTATGCATCATTTGAAAGCTAAAACACTCAAGATTCATGTTCTGAACTCGTTTTTGCAATAAATACACCAGAGAGGAAAGGGTTAAATTAAATGCTAAAGCAGTGGCTATTTAAACATTAGCATAATGAACGCGGTACTCATCTTTCATCTCCTGACGTTCAGATCAGATCGGACGAATCCACGAAACAACAGCATACATGTCTGTGTAAGAGTCCACTCTTCAAAATGCATCCCACTTTTAATCCAAAACAACGAAAAAATAAGGGGAAAAAACTAAAAATCCTCCGTTGTTTGCATAAGCGTTTTGTGTTAAGAGTAATCAATCATGTCCATTTTCAATGAAATAGCGATTGTAAGCCTTATTTTGACAATCTCCCCTGTACTGTGGACTGTTCCGGTTATATTAAACCCTCCCAGGTCTCTCTCCTTCAATCAAAAGCTGACTAGGACACATAAATAGAAAGGGAGCGCGTCACTGGGTGATACATCTGTCAGTCAAACTCGCCGGTCCTTTGTTGGATAAGCCAGTCAATGCCTAGCCAATGCATAGCCAGCATAGATTTGATTGATGGATGTAGTAACGAATCAAAAGACAATATTTTGCGTAGTTTCTGTAAGAGATGTCGTAAGAAGCATTGGTGAATACCTCATGCTTACTTAGCTGTTAATTAGCGTCGTCTCCACAGTTTTCATTCATCGTATCCAGCGCCTGCCAGTGTAAGCACACATACTTACACACAACGCGCAGACTAAATAAGAGACTGTTTTTATCAACTAAATGAGTTTTTTTACACTTGTAAATTCTGTAAATAGTTGTTTTAGTTATCAGGGACTGCAAATGCATTATAATTAGCAGTTTATTGCAGATTTATTTGAATAAAAACTACTCTTTACTATTACACAAATGTTCTAATATAATTGGACTTTATTGAAAGGACGCCCAGTCTTTTTTGACATAAAAGCTTACAGAAGCTACATTTTTGAGAGAATCGTCCTCAAATTTTAATCAAAGCATGATCAGACATTCAGTTTTATATTTAGGTTATTTTCAGGGCATAAAAATTAAAATCTAATATTTTTTTCCATAAGGGAATAATAAAAAAATAAAAACGTGAGTCACTTACATGCATATTTCCCCTTGTTTTAATCTGTCCCTATACTATTTGAGTTATTATGACTTTTGGGTAACATAATTTAAAGTGTCTAGTTTAAAATAAGACCACATTTATGGATATAGACCATAGGGTTTAAGAGCTGCAGACATTTTTATTTGGGGTATGTCATTTTTTTATTTATTTCTCAGCACAGGGCGAGGGTTAAGAGGTTAAACATATTGTGCCAGAAATGCATTTTTTTATTTAGTTGCTGTTTTTTCCCCAGTGTAAAACCGTTCTTGCTATCTCATCACTAGATTTATAACATTTTCACTGAACAATTTGATAACTTAATTCCCATATTTCCCCGGGTTGGTCCTGGGATTTTGTAGATCAGCGAGTGGATACATCCATGGCTCAGCATTCAAAGACAAAATATGATTTATTGAGCAATGGTAACATTTTCACTTTGAGTTCAAGAGGTTTGCTGTTCTAATACTTCCTTATAACCTTTTTATTTGAATAAATCAAAAGTGCCACAGTATATGTCAGTGCTTGTATATCATGAGCATCCAAAAGCAATGTTAAAAATATTGCTTCCGGATTTTAATATATGATATATTTCCAACCTGGCACTGTTATAATTGTGCTTTTGTTTTTAGGTTATAGCTCTGGATAAGGTGTGTTAGTTAGTTTATCACCCAGCATTTCTTATCTTAAAAGCCTGTGTGCACACGTGAGTTATGAATAACACTCTGTAAATAAATGCAACGTCGGCCGCATGATCCCAATAAAAGGAATCCTAGAAAACAGGTTGTTTTTCACCTTCACAGTGTTGATCAACACCAGTCCTTCACTTTAAAACTGAGGTGGAGAATGGAGATGTTGTTCTTTGGTAAAAGCAGTTATTTGTCGTCACGTTATTCCCCTTACTAAAATGCACTGTACAAGCATAGTATAGTTTTGACTGTCATGAGAAATCGATATCAGATCTGTGTAAGAAATGGAATTGTTATGCCATTGGTGGCTAATATCAAAGCTTTGAGTGAAACTCATTTGTTTTTATGCTATTGAGGAAATCAAAAACTTGCTTTCTGTGACCTTTTCAGTGACTTTGTGGTTTATTTGATTTGGTTGTACTGTATATCCCCATTGTAAGATCCTTTACATTGTTTGAAAGTTTAGTCAGTAATTGAAGTTGGTGTCAATGAGGGCATTCAGGGACAAGTCACCTGCAAATGTCACCCCAGCAAAGTCATGCCCATCTGACTTAACAGGTTTGGCATGATTACGCTTTTGATGTGCAAATCTATAACAACCTTGCACCCTACTTTATCACATCTGCAAGTGTGTTGCTTTGGCTGGATTGCTAGGTTACAAAACCAAACCAATCTCTGA
This sequence comes from Pseudorasbora parva, assembly GCF_024679245.1. Classification (NCBI taxonomy): domain Eukaryota; kingdom Metazoa; phylum Chordata; class Actinopteri; order Cypriniformes; family Gobionidae; genus Pseudorasbora; species Pseudorasbora parva. The sequence goes on along the minus strand of NC_090186.1, from coordinate 8,134,940 downwards.
GTGTTGTTTTTGTGTATTAAAGGCATGCCACTCAAAGTGTAAGGTCAAGGAAATGAATAAGAAATAAGTGAGGTGTGTGGTCTGTTTAGTATATAAACTGTAATTTAGGAAGGAAAGGCTGTATAGAGGGCACAGGAGTCAGTGCAGGTCACTGAGTGCATAATTCATATTAAGACCTTTGGTTACACTTTATTTTAAGGTGATGTAGTTACCTACTCAAATAGTAATATTAATTAACTACATGCACTTACTTACTATAAAATTACAGTTAGGGTTTGGTTTAGGGTTACTTGTAATTTAATGCACTGTAAAAAATTATTTAAAAAAAAGTTACCTGGTTGCCTTGAAATTTTGAGTTATTTGAAATAAAACATTTGAGTTAATACAATGAACATTTTTGTGAATCGACAACCTTTATTCAAATATTTTTAAAAGATTTTGTAAGCATTGGGTAATTGTGTTTTTTTATTTGTGATGACGCAGTGAAACTTGTGCTATTTTCATGATTTATCAAATTTTTTATTTGGTTCAGATAAATAATATTTTGAGTTTCTATTTATTAAACCAATTTCCTTCATTGTAACTCAAATTTTTAATTTCAATAAACTCAACTTTAATTCTTTCTTTCTTTTTTAAGTTAAACCAACATTTTTTTACAGTGCTATAGAAAGCAATAATCATAATGTGTAAACCACATCACCTTAATATAAGTGTTACCAGACCTTTCAATGGTTTGCCACTGTACCCACTTGAGTTCATTTGACACTATTTGCTGATGTTCGTGTAGAACTGTGGTTTTCAAGGATTCCAAGAGGTCTTTGAGTTGATTGGCTAACAAAAAAAAAAAGACCCAATAACCATCATAATAGAGTTGATCAACTTGTAACAAAAACTTGAGGTTAAGGGATAGTTCACCCAAAAATAAAAATTACTCAGCCTCAAGCCATCCTACTTTCAAGGGAATACATTCAGAGATATATTAAACAATATCCTGGCTTCCAAGCTTCATAATGGCAGTGAATGGAGGATGAGATTTTACCAAAAAAGTGTATCCATCCATCATAAAAGTGCTCCACACAGCTCCGGGGGGTTAATAAAAACCATCTGAGGTAAATCGATGCGTTTGAATAAGAACAATATATTTATTAAATAACATATAAACTAAAGTGAGTAGCTTCCGACAGACGGCCTTACGCATCGATTTACGGTGAAAGAGTGACCCCTGACCTGACGCATGACGTATTGATGAATACGGAAGCACAGAGGATAGAGCAAAACAAAACGGTCACAAAAGTTTGAGTTTGTTGCTCAGCCCTATTAGTTTGAACTGCGAGAGGTGTCAAAATGTACTCCTACATCCAACATTATCACGTCGGGGAACTCTTTCTGCGTAAGTCGACTTGCCTAAGCCATCTGCCCGAAAACTAGTAATTTTAGACTATTAAGTCTTATATATGGATATTTTTCTTACACAAACGCATAGCTTCAGAAGTCCTTTATTTAACCCCCTGGAGCTGTGTGGAGCAGTTTTATGATGGATGGATGGATTGATAGATGCACTTTTTTGGACTTCAAAATCCATTATAAAGCTTGGAAGAGCAATACTATTTTTTTAATATACCTCTGATTGTGTTTATCTGAAAGATAGCTGTCATGTACACCTAATGGCTATCTGAATTTCTTTCTTCCGTGAAACATAAAATATATTTTTAGAAATCGCATATCTGTAATATGGAAGGCAATAGTGATCAAAACTGTTCGGTTAACAACATTCTTCAAAATATTGCCTTTTATATTCCACATAAGAAAGTCATACATGTTTGGAACAGGCAAATGTTCCATTTTTTTTGCTGATAGAATACTAATGATAGAATACATTTTTTTGCCTGTGAACTATCACTTTAACTGATTGTGTTAATGTTGTAGTGTTTGTCATCTCACTTTAATAAAAGAACTGACAGTTATCCAGTTCTTATCGAGTGAACATTTGGTTTTATTAGCTAAAAATAGCAGTCTAGTTCATTTAAATTAAACTAGAACAAAACAACAGACTGGCAAAATGATTTATTCATAACAGAAAGGATAGAGATTAAGAGATTTAATTAGTATAATTTTGGTACCGATTACTGGAATTTTGGCATTTGACATCCCTAAGTGGAAGTTTTCATCAGAGTCATTTGACGTTACTCATTATGAAGAATATGTTATCAAAGGAACGAGACTTTGAAATCTCATTAGGTATTCCTGCACAATGCTGATCAAAGTTATCCTGTTGCATTATTGTTTAATGCCCCCAAAATCATAGTTAATGTTTCACTTTTGTGAGTAAGTCTTTATAATACTGGGAAAAGTGTTATGGATGATGAGCTCTGTGGTTTTGGATGTGGAGCTTGGGCATAAAAGCAACCATTGTAGTAGCAGAAGCCAACCAAACCCATCCATACGGAGTGGACAGTGTGTCTTAAAGACTTGTTGTTCTGGTTAGTTGATCTTCCGGCCAGGGTCACGCTTTCTGACGTCTGAGGAGCATCTCGTTGGTTAAATGTTCACAAGTAAAGGATAATCTAGAAGCTGTTGTCTAAATTGTTCAAAATAAATGTGAAATAATTCATAGTGACAAACACTCTTGTGATGTAATGTGTTTACTGTTTTAAATGGATAGTCAGGATTACTTTATGCCAGCTGTTCGGGTCAGTATTTATCTTTTTTCCTTCTTTTTTTTAAAAGAAATGTATGCCTTTATTCAGCAAATATTAATTAAATTGATCAAAAGTGGCAGTAAAGACATCTATAAAAGACATTTATAAAAGGAACTTTTTTCCTAGGAAACTGCCCCAGGGCTGGGCCCCAGTGTTGCTCAATATTATTTCAAATAATATCACGGTTTCCACAAAAATATTTCACTGCTTTCAACATTGATGGTAATAAGAAAGGTTTCTTAAAAAAATGCAGGACCTGTTGCTATATATACGTTTCCAATCGTGGTCTAAATTAACATGAAGATTTTAGTCGAAGGCAAATTAGTCTGGTGACATAGGATTGTGCATGACTTTCCAGTTCCTGCTGGATTTCATCGTCCACATATAAACTTAATAAAGCGTGATTCATTGTCGGTCCATCTGTCGTATTTTTTTAAACTCTATTGTGGATTCGAATAGCAAACAACTCTTATTGGAACCAATCAAAATGATGCTTGAACTCGACCAATCAGCATGTTCACAGCCCAAGCCCCACCCCCAGAAGTTCCTGAACTTTGAAAAAGTCCTACCTTGCAAACAGGGACTTTCTGAGGGGGACATTTTTACACGGCACTTCATTTAGACCCTGGTTCTTGCGGTCGAAACGCAAAGAGTACCAAACCAAAGTCCCTAGTTCCTGGGGAAAGTTCCTCCGGTGGTAATGTCGCTCAAGATTATTTCAAATAAATGCTTTTTTTTCCTAACCTTTAATAATAATAAAAAAACAAAAACAAAAAACAAGTTAAACACTGTTTCCAAAAAAATATTACGCTACTTTCAACATTGATGGTGATAAGAAATGTTTCTTAAAAAATCAAAATATTTGCAAGGATCATGTGACCCTGAAGAGTGAAGACTGGAGTAATGATGCTGAAAATTCAGCTTTGATCACAGGAATAGATTACATTTTTAAATACATTAAAATAGAACATTTTAAGTTGTAATAATGATTTAGAGTATTGTTTTTCTGATCAAGTAAATGCAACGAGAGGCTTCTTTCAAAAACAAATCTGACTCCTAACTTTTGAATGGCAATTTATCTAGTGAGATTCTGTGGTTTGATTTCTCGTTCAAACTTTAAACATTAGTTCCTTAAACATATAAACTTCTGGCCACCAGCAATTCTCAACGAGCACAACAGCAGATCTTGATTAACCTATTTGCTCTGCAAAGATACCTTATTGTTGGAATGATTCACAGAATACACAGCTGCTGACACAATGCCGTTCTGAAATTGTCAGCTCAATTCAAACATTTGATTCAGTCATTTGATTAAAGTATGTTTATTGAGCTGTTTACATCTGGACACCACTGTGTTCAGTAATAAAAGAAGAAAAGGGGAATGTAGCAGAACATGTTGTTTTAAAGACCTCTGTGGTAACATATTTTTAAAAAATGTTGTTTTTATGTCTATGTGGTGTTTTTAATATGCTTTCATAGACAAACCATTTGCAAATTCATAAGTCATATTATTATTGCTGAGTATTTTCTCCTTAAAACTGCTGTGAACCAAAGACACTAAAGACAAAAACACGTTTTGAAATCTCCTGTGTTTCTGACGTCACAAACTGACCAATCACATCAACTACATGACTCTGCCTACATTTTTGCAACACCCTAATTATGTACCTCAAGGTACGTTTACCTGCACTTTTTGGGTGAAACGTCCACCGGAGGCACTAAGTGGTAATATTTTTTCTCCATTCCCAGACTGATCTCATGAAATGACGTATATATGACACGCCAATTCGTATGCCATTTTGGCGTTCTATCAAGACGCATAATCGCTTTTTAGCATGTTTATCAACGGCGTTTCATTCTATCCCCCTACACTGCCCCTACCCCTAAACCTACCCAACACACACACACGCACACACACACAGCCCCTAAACCTACCCATCACACACACACACAGCCCCTAAACCTACCCATCACAAGAAACATTCTGCATTTTTACATTTTCAAAAAAAAAAACTATTTAATATGTTTTTAAATCCATTTACCTTGTGGACACACACACATATTCAGACACATTTTGAAAGCGTAACTCAATCCCTTCCCTAAACCTACCCATTTGTGTATTATAAAAAACAGAATATAACAGGCAGATACGACTGCATGCATAATTTATTCAGAAAGTACAAATATTCCAAGTGTTCCGAGGCCAAACGATTGATTTGTGTGAAGAAAATCCCCAAAAGCGATCAGTAACGTCGAATCCATCAGCCAAAGATTATTAATAAATTTCAAATATTGCCGCCGGAAGAAACGTCAGGTCAGCTTTGACAGCATTGGCTGTCGTGTGTCTCGTGACCAATTGCTTCATTACGTCAGCTTTGGTTGTAAAATGCCATTGGCTCTCGTGTGTCTCGTGACCGATCGCGTCATTCAACTTGTGTGTATCATTTGAATCGGAAATATGAATGAACGCTTGCGTGTGTGTTCTGTTCGCAAAGGAGCGCGATCATCATTTCAACGACTAAAACATGAAGATATCGAATGGCTTCAGAAGACTTGGAATGCAACATGAGTTAATACTTTTATACAGTTTTTTGGTCAGTTTTTGCAATAAATACATGTGACTGTACATTTATTTGCCTGTTACGTGTTTTATATTGTTGAGAGTTGGTAAGTTTAGGGTAGGAGTGGAGTGATTTACTCCAAAATATAAAATTAGGCTATAAATATTCATTCTGTGAGATCAGTCATGATGTCATGGAGAAAAAATATTACCAATTAGCACCTCCGGTGGACGTTTTACCCCAAAAGTGCAGGTAAACATACCTGGAGGTACATAATTCGAGTGTTGCAAAAATGTAGGCAGAGTCACGTATTTCCAATGAGCCTGGGTTGCATAATTAACAGCGAACTAGCAGGGGAGTCTCAAGAGAAGCAGGTTATCCCGGGATATTTTTCAGTTGATCTGGGTAAAAATCAGGTACTTTTAGCAATATAGTGAGTGAATTATGTATATGATGCATGTTATATGATGCCTTTCTTCACTGATGTGATAAGTTGTTCAACGCGTTTCTAAAATGCTGATTTTTAGAAGGCAGACAAAGATGGCAAAATGGGAACTTGGTTTGTGTAACATTAGCAACACATTATTAGCTGTTTGATAACATAGGGCGCGTCTCAATCATCTCACTAGGGCACTGATTAGGACATAAGTCAATGGGCTGACTCCTTGATCAGTGCTCTGACTACTGAACTAGTGAGATGATTGAGACGCGCCCATAGTCAAGCAAAAGGCTAATCATAATAATTACTGTCATGTGTCGACGTTGTAAAGCTATACAAAATCATTATCTCGATTTCGATATCTTGCAGCGCTTACTACAGTAACTTGAGCGAGTAAGTCTCTGAGCTGGTGCGAGTGAGTGGAGGCGGGGCTAATTTACATATTTTTGGATTATTGTATACTAAATGAAGCAAAGGTGTGTAGAGTTACATTCAAGCGCATTTTAAGGCATGAAGAAATTTTTTGGGTGATCAAAGATGAATTTGGTGTTCATTTTTGATATTATTTATAATATTAATGTCTATTTTTAATTCATGTTTGTTCATAATACACTCATTAATGTATTAATATCGTACATTTATATCACACTACATTAATAAATTCTATAAAGTATTGTTCAATATTAGTTTGAGACATGCATTAACTAATGTTAACAAATTTGACCTTAAAATGTAGTGTTGCCCAAATGTCTGGACTTAGATTCGTTTTTTTTTTACACTGTTTTTCTTAAAGTACTTGAGGCCGACTCCATTCACTCATGTTTCGAATCTTCAGATCAAGTCTGCAAAACAGCAAGCACATTATATGCTTTACACTCAGTTTGCAATTATTAAACAAACTTCTTTACAGTACACTGTAAAAAAAAAAGAGGAAACTTTTGCAGTACAATCGACTTGGATGTTTAAGTTATTTCAACTTAAATGATGTTAAACTGACTTTAAAAAATGAGTTACATCTTGTATAACAAATAAAAAGTTAAAGCAATGTAAAAACATATGTTGTCATAACTTATTGAACATATTTTTTTTACAGTGTAGACACATCATTCAAAACTAGCAGCTGTTGTATTTCATTTGGGAAACAAATCACTTTGAAATCAAAACTCAATGTTTTCAGAAATAAATCCATAATTGTTACCCTCTTGCATTTCTGTTTAAAGTGTAAATAAAGCTATTTTGATCATGTTGAAATATTCTGAGAAACAAATAAAAATTTCACCCTTGAATTTTGTTTATTTTGTGAATACATACTGAATATACATACAAGTCGTCACCTTTATTTCTATAGCGCCTTATGCATTACAGATTGTTTCAAAGATGCTTCACGGTATTGTAGCAATTTTAAATTCTGCTGTAAAAAAAAGCAGCTCTAAAAAGCCAATAGTGTCGTCATTCAGCTCAGTTCAATAACTGTAAAATTCATCAGTTGTATAAAGTTAATTTCAAACCTCTGCACACTGAACAAGATACATTTTTCACTTCTCTATGTAGTTTGGCGTGTATGTGGCTGATCATTTAATGGTTTTGTGTGTAGAGTTACTATAAAAAACAACATTTTTAGAAGAATCAAACTTTTGCAAGAGATGTGACGTTTTTCTTGTTTGCGTGTAGATTTTAAAGAAAAGGTGCCATGGTTTTGAGAAGCAATTTTAAACTAAGACTTTTTAAATTGAGCAATGTGGTGGTGCTTTTTTCCTCAATTTGTAAAGTTATAGAGGAGCAGAGATACGGAGGTTGACAAGTGCCAAGGAAAAGTCTCATGCTATACCACTTCCTGTTTGCTCCTGTCTGTTAAATGGGGCAACCAATGGAAATAATAACATTACATCTTATGATAATGTCTTTAGTCTTTGTTCCCAAACTTACCTTGAAGCTTTTTTCTCGTTGTGCCTTCAGTTTATTTACAGACGCATTTGTTTGTGTACTTTGGCCACTTGTTAACATTGTTAATTGTTATATTTGCGCACATTTTTAAAACCATGTGCTTGTGAGGTCATTAACCGGCAGTTCTTTGATGTTTGCTTTTCTTTTTGAGAATGATTTCAGGTCAAGAGGCCACCTGAGCTCTTGTTCTCAATGCCGCCATTTCATAAGACTCTCTGAGATTGTCTTTCCTGCCAAACAAATTACATTTTGGTTCAGCCTACATAGGAAATTAACTTTCCATTTACAAATCATCTTCAAATGTCTAGTGCCCATATCCGAGCAACTTATGTCAATCAGAGAGCGGTGGGAATGATGATATTCCTTTCAGCTTTTGTGTTTTGATGACATGTGATGGTAAATGCAGGAAGCTAGTTTTCTGTACTGCTTCCCATTCCCTTGAAGTCGATGTGTCTAATTTCCGATCTGTTCAGAAAAGTCAAATTTCCACTCACTAATTTTATTGGGTGGTCCGAGGCAGGCTGGAATTCCCTGGCATTTCAGTTTTTCCACAATTGTCCTACATTTCCTCCCTGTGCTTTAAGGGATGAAACTGAAGCAGATATCAGTTCGTTTTGGCAGTCTCAGTGGGACGCTAGGACCCGATGCTGGGCACCAGCCTTGTGTCCAGAGGGACATGTGACTGCATTGTGGGAGAGTGGGTTGGAGTCCTTTTGGATGCCCAGAGCTCTCAACATCCACCCACTCCACCGAACCCGCACGTATGCATGCCTCCATCTGCTCTCTCTACAATCTCCCGCTCTGTATTTCGCATTGGGCTCTGCTTCAAAAGACTGTTTCGTGTGTGAGATCAGAAGCCTGTTACGCTTAAAGACACCATGAGATCGCAATTTGTAAGGAATATTGCAGTATTTATTATATATGATTTATAATTTTCATCCTTATCCCCCCCCCCCCCCCCCGCAAAATCTGTATCAAAAATGAGAAGTCCATTTGATTGTACTTTAAATGAGAAATAATTGCAATGCTCTGTTCAACCGCTATAGAGTTAGTATCGCTATAGTGTTAGAACCGGTGAATGGGGTTTACAGGTTTGAGGGGCAGCGAGTCATGTTTGCGGTTCAAATAACCCAATATGAGAGGCAACGTGAAACACAAAGACACACAAAATAAAACATCATTGTGTTTTAAAGAAGAGTGGCTAGATTAAGTGGTGGAAATAACGATATAAATGAATAAACAAATAATAATGATTGGCACAGCACGTTAACAAAATAAAATTTACAGTAACACACACCACAAGTGTAGCATGCAAACTCAAAATGTCAGTAACACATTAGTTTAAATAGATGTGTGTGTGGTTTGAGTTCCATAGATGTTTAGATGACTATAAAAGAGTTCACTTAAACATACTTAGCTATTAGATCCATTTAGTTACTATAGCTAACAAGTAAACAATAGTAATAGTAGTAATAGTTAACAAGGGGATTGTTTAGGGATCCTTGGCATTAAAAAGTAAAAAAAAAACATCAACCCTGATATCGAAAATATTGGAAATTCCTAAGCAATACACAAACATTTAAGTTTGGTGGTTTAAAACTGGTATAAAGAATGTTTTTGCTGAGGTGTGGTAAAAACATGGTAAATCAAGATTATAAATCAAGACCTTCCGTGTTTTGCTGCATAACAATTCGTTTTCTGTTGATAAATGCATATCCAGTTGCTTGTGTGTCTAATAAAATACACACTATATTAACACTTTCTTGGTGTTTCCGTGGTTTCTACGGAAATCAAAGGGGTAGTGCGAATATGGCGTCATTGACAGGCAACGTAAGGACACGGTCCGAAACACTGGTTAAAATGGCAGATTTTTTTTGGAGTTAAACATTCTTGGAAACGTTTGGGATGATGTAAGTACACACGTCAACAAAATATATAACATTGTTCTAGTGGTTTTTAGGTATTTCAATCAAAATATATTACATATTGTGCCTTAAACCCCTTAACTGTCACCCCCCTTTTTGAAAATTGACATAAAAATGCACTATCCAAACTTAAATGGTTGTAATTCCAAAATGCATTGGAATATAAACCTCAGTTTTAAAGACATCACTCAGCTGATTATTGTTGAAGTGAAAGCAATTCTCAAATATTAAAGTATAAAAAAGTTATAGAAGTTTACGTTAACTGTAAATGAAAAATACTGTATTTAATATTTGTATTTTATATAGAATATATATTTTACAAAAAATGTTTTACTCTAAATTTACTATAAAATCAAAGCCGCGTGTCTAACCAAGTTGTGTTTCAAATTTGAAGTTGATATCACAAAAATTGGAAGTTCCCATGAGATTTTGTTTGGGCGCAGTACCAAAAATAGCCACCAGGTGTAATCCACATTCCATTGATTGTTTTTTTAATGCATTTTCCTTTAAATTTCTGTCCAAATATCACTTCCATCACAAAACATTCACCAAATATGAAACCTTGAGACTCTGACCTTTCCGGCGATATGTCAAGATTAGAAAAGATTTTGATTATAAAGTAGTTAAAATAAATTTTGTAATATGAAACATGACAATGTCCACTATAGCAGAGCCTGCTAGAAGAAATTTGAGCACAGTTTACAAGCTTTCGAATGATACTTAATTTATGATGATTACTAAAACATGCGATAAAAAAAAAAGGCCATCAAAAAAAGAGTGCCAAGCGTCCCACCTGTGGGACGGTGACAGTTTACAAAATCTTCCTTAATTTGATTTCCTGGTTACATTTGAATTACCATCATGGCTGAATAAAGCGGTTTTATCTTTGCCATTCTAAATTTGATGCATGACTGTTGTTTTTGGTTCCCTATAAGCAGTTTGAATTATCAGATGCATGGTTGGTTGAATGTTGTAAACTAGTTGGCAAGGATCCATTACATATAAAGCCCAAGTGCTTATCAATCAAAAATGGCATATTGTAGAGGACTGTGAGTCATGTGTTTTTTTATCAATTTAGGTCATTGCTGGTTTTCCAGCTAGGGTTTTGTTTTTTGTCTTTTGAAGATAAAAATAATAAATGATGATAGGAATATTGGAAGCTTTTAGCAGAAAATGAATTGTGAGCATTAAAGGACTCACTTCCCTGTTGACATGAAGCGAGTGTAAACAGAAGTTGAACCTAGAGACCATAGAATGGCAGTGTTGCTAAAGTCTTTGTAATTAAAAAGTTTGACTCGATGTTTGCATTTTCAGTCAAATCAAGTTGATTTGTCTGGTGCTTTTTCAACGCTAGCTTTAAGGCTCTATGCTAAAATACCTGTTTGAGCTGTTTGAACTGAAGCAACCGGCACTGACATATCTTAAAATATGTCAGTGCTATTGATTTGTCTCAGTATGCACACTATAAGACACTTTTATAAAAGCGACTTAAAGATTATAGATTCAACATTATAGATCAACTAACACATTCACTTACACTTATCTTCACACTTCATTCACTATTTGAGAGCCAGAATATCAGATAGTTCGTGACATTGAACAATTGGACATTGGTTAACAAGTTTGTGAAACTAGATAAAACCGATACATAAGTTTAACTTAGTTAGTAAGTGCTTCAAACAAAACTCTGCCTCTAATTTGGTAATCTGGCAAATGTATTGGTTATTTCATCCCCAAATGTGCAGATTGTGTAAACAATTGTATAAAGTCAATCAATCATATTCAGTAATAACAGACAGTGATGTTTTTCTTTGCATCCTCGATAATGAACTGACTTTCCTATAGGCTGTTGAGAGCCCTTAACACACTCTTCCCAAGACAAAGCTATTTTTCTCCATATTTTTAAATGACAAACCATTACAGCGGGTCACCCCTTAAATTAAAAAGGAAAGCTGTATTTTGACCATGGCAGTTTGCTGATGCGTTTAGTCACCTGACACTTTAATCCAGTGCCACTAACAGTACTATAATTGCCGTGCGATAACCCACTGGACTAGACTGGGAGGCTTTTCTGTCCTTGTTACTGTCTCCCTAGGACAAATCAATTTTATTGTAGTATTCAGATAAAACGGAAAAATGAATAAATGTATTTGGGATTGAACCTAATCCTTCTGTTACCAGCCAGTTGTCAGCTCGTGGTCTTTAGCGCTGAGATTTCCCTGTTGAGTTGGACTTCCGTTTAGAGGCAAAAGGAGTAACAGTGAGATGTTTGCATGGGAGGACAGTATTTTGTCGCGGTTCAACGGGAGCCCCATGATTTGGGTGTGTATGTGTGAAGACTCCAAATGACCCAGATGTTTTAGTTGTGATTTCATCTCTAATCAGAACCTCTGGGACAAATGGAGAAGCTAGTGGGTGGACGCAGAACTTTTCTTAGAACTAGACACAAGGTCTGTACACTTCCACAGCAGCACACCGCACATGTAAACCGTGACCCGGTTTGCTGGCACATTTTGCTGCAAAATAATAGTCAGCAAATTGTGACAAAACACATTTCAATTGTATTGTCATTAAAGTTACATGCATTCAAACAGGTTGTTGATATTGTCATTTATTTCTAAATGTCAGAATACACCTGATGTATGCTCACCTTTAGAAAAGAGTGCTTAACTATTTCTTTTTTGCCTTTGCAGCCTTTCCATTGCCATTGGATTTGAGTTATTTAGATTGGACTTAACGCTCAATGACAATCTACAAGAGCCCTTCTGCAACTTTTCCAACCTAAAGAAGGTAAGGTTTGACAGTCCCCAAATAAAGATCATTTGAAGACGTTACTTCTTGAATAGACAGTGTATTGTTGTTGTTGGCCATTGTGTCACGTCCATGACATGTTGGAAAGAGTTCACGTGTCCTGTGTGAATGGCTTCTTAGTCATTTTGTGCTTCCTTTATCTTGTTATTATGATATGACGGGCTGTGTGCTTATGACAGTGTTGTGATTTTTCATGTTGACTGCACTCCAGTTTTGCTGAGGGTCTGACTCACTTAATAGCTTAATAGCCCCGGACATGAAACTACAAATGGCTGAACTGGACAGAGATGGAGCACAGCGCTGGTTTACAAGGAGGATGTATTTATTCAGTTAAATATACACTGTTTGGTTTTGAAAGCGAATGGGAACCAGTCTGTAACTAAAGTGATGAGCCAAAAGATTAAAATGTTTATTATTAACTAATTAATACATTATTATTCTTTTTTTTTAAGCATTAAAATACTAGTATTAATTAATAACTACTGTACACATTTAAATAAGGGTGCACACATGTGACTAAAATAAAAAATGTGCTGGGTTCAGAACGCTCATTTGCGTACCGACATGGTTGACCGCTGTTAATGCACAATCAGTGTTTTAGATTGAATAACTGTAATACTGTGTAAGATTTCCATCTGAACTGAATGCATAATAAATCTGCCAGTTTCAGAGCTAAACGCAAAGCTGTGCCATTCACTGACGCGCTTCACTCAGCAGTGCTAAAACCAGCTAAAAAAAACGTCCTGGCAACCCGCCAAAATAAAAGCTTGCTGATTTTAGGTTTGAAAATGTTGAAAATTCATATTAAATGTAAATATTACCATTGTATTTTTAAAGGAAATGTATTTCAATTAATCATAAAATGGCCCTGATATGTCACCAGACATCAAATACTCTGTATATCAAATATCACTGACAACAGTAGTCCGGCCAGGATATTGTCATTTAAAAGTTGTTGCAGCCCTCAACTGATGTTGATGTTGACATGTTGTGTTTTGGCCTGAAGCTCCGCCCTCCACCTATCGACCAATCACGAAGTCAGTCATGTTTCGGCATCCGGGTTGCCAGATCTGCTCTAGTTACCGCAGCTGCAAACGTTCCTGCTGATCCTGCAGCCTATCTGGCAACCTTGAGTCAGGGGGAGAGGGATTGGGGAGACACCTGCAGTACCAGTTTTGGCCACAATCTTACATACACTTCCTTTAAGTGTACTATAAATAATTACATTTGTATTTTTTTTTTATCTAATAGTAGGCTATCACACTTTATTTATCATTTTATATATAAAACACCTTACCTATATTTAATGGGTCACACTGTGTGAGCACCAAACCAAATCTCCAGGTGCTCTCAAGAGAACCAGACTGAAAAACTTATGTGCACCCCAATATAATAGTGATATTGTGAAATATATTATTTTAATTTAAAATACATTGTCACGTGATCTTTCAGAAATCATTTTAATATGCTGATTTGCTGTTCAAGAAACATTTGTTTATATTATCAATGTTGAAAACAGTTAATATTTTTGTGAAAAAGTGTTCTTTTTTTTAAGGATTCTTTAAAGAACAGTTCATAGAAAGTTCAAAAGAAAAGCATTTATTTGAAATTGAAATATTTTTTAACAGTGTTAAAATCTTCACTGTCCCAATTAAATGCATTCTTGTTGTATAAAAGTATTATTTTAATATATATTAAATAATGAATTTACCTCAAACATTTAACAGTACCCAACATTCCATGAAAATAAATACTAATAACTAAAAGTAATACATAATAATATAATATTAATAATTTTGTATTCAGTGTACTCAGTTAAGTAAACTGCAGTCCATATATAGATTTTAAAAGTGGTTATGGCCAATGGAAAATTATACAAATGCAATGAGTATCCATTTGTATCCATTGTATAATTGGGACATTGTTTTAATTGATTGAATTGTTTGAATTAAAAAAAAAAAAAAACGGTGACAAAATGAAAGGAAGAATTATTGCATTCGTCCATTTTAACAAGTTAAATATTTTGGAGTGTAACAGTCAAAAAGACCCATGTCTTGCCTACATTAGAAACTTCTTGAAAGAACTGAAATCATTGTGGTTAGCAGACTTAATTAAGCAAACTGCTTTACAAGGAAACATTTACATTCCAGGGCTGCTGCATTGGGAATGCTTTTCTCATTATTATTCAGATTTCGCACAGCTGGTTTGTGCAGACTGTGTTTTTTTTAGACCTGCAGTGTAATTTGCATGAAGATGCCAGGCTTGCATTTGTAAATGATGTGTATTGCACTGAGCACTGCTTCTGTATTTCCATGTGGATGGATGTAGCTGCAGGCTACAGTGCTGATTTGGGATTCGGGAACTGAGGGAAAAAAACTTTTTTTTTTTTTTCCTTTTTCTTCTTTTTTCTTCCCTGGAGATCCCACATACACACACAGTTTCCCGTGATCTCAGTGTCTAGGCTTCAGCCCGCCTCACGTCACACTCGTTTCGGTGTTTTTCTCTCACTAGGAGGAAAAGGGGTGATTGTGCGCTAGGGAAAAGTGAGGATTTGGTGAGGCTGTATGACTCGGCAGAAATCGCCCGCCCTCCATAAAAATGCAGCGTGTCGTTTTTGAAGCCACAAAACTGTATTTTGCTCTGAGGATGGCATATGGCTTTGCTGACGACAGGCCTTCGTGTCTGTGGCAAGCCTGTCAGCTGTATGCTAATTTTATATTCTGGCCACTAAAGACCTGCAGGATATTTACACATCATGTATGTGTGGCCTGGGTGTACAGTATGCTAATGCTTCTCTCCACGGGTCTGACCACTGTGGGGGAAAACAAATGCTTTTTACTACAGTTGCCTTCATTTTTACTGGGAAAGTTTTGAAAATTTGGCAAATATTCTAAAAACATTTGGTAATATAAAAAGCACAAAATATATTTCTTTTTACCAAACAATTGAATTAAAGCCACTATATGTACATGTTTTGCTGCTAGAGGTCGATTATTCAAAACAAAGGCATAACTTGATGACGCCGGGAGCTTTTATTATGCCGCAGACGAGCACTTCCTCTTTTCTCAATCATGCGTTTGTGGTGGAACTCAACGCTGATTTTTCACATTAGATACATTTGAGTGTGTTGAAAGATGTTATAATGATGCTCTGTGCATTCGCTATAAGATACTTGTTTACACTGCAGCAAGCTAGATTAATATTACAACTGTAAAAATGTTTTGTTGGGTTAATTTAAAAAGTAAGTAACCTGGTTGCCTTTATTTTGAGTTTATTGAAATAAAAAAATTGAGTTGATACAATGAAGGAAATCAGTTCAATAAATAGAAACTCTACATTTTATTGTATCTGAACCACTTATAAAATGTGATAAATCATGAAAATAGCACAATTTGGCATGTTTCACTGTGTCATCACAAATAAAACGCACACAATTACCCAATATGCTTAGAAAATCTTTAATAATATTTGAATAAAGATTGTCGATTATCAAAAAATTTCATTGTATTAATTAAAATTTTTATTTTAATGAACTCAAAATTTTAAGGCAACCAGGTAACTTATCTAATATTTTTTTACAGTGTAGGCATGGTAAAACATTTTTTTTTACAACATATGTAACAACATATTTCTCTGGATTTAAACATTCTTAGAAACATTTGGAAATAATTCATAAAGGAAGTACACAATTCAACAAACTATATAACAGTTTTTTTTTGGGGGGGGGAATCTTACATATTGTGCCTTTAATAGCTAAAAGAAGAAAAAATAAATAAAATCTATTGAGCCTGTTCACACAACCTGTTTTTGTGTTCTACTATAATGCTTTTTAATTATTATTTTTTATTTAAAAGAAAAAACATATACCCCTAAATGTGTAAATTATGTCCATTATCCACCTTTTCCAGCTTTTAAAATATGAAAAATTATGTTAATACAACAACACTGCACCTGGTTAAAGTGTAGGGTTGTGCTGTATTCAGAAAAGTACCATTGCGACATAGAACATCCTGTGGTTTGACATTTTAGATGAAATGCTGAGTAACAAGTGCCGTATAGTTTGTCCTCTTCCAGTTGGAAGTAACTTTTTGATTTTGGATAAACAACATTTTAGTCAAGCTCCGTAGTCTTAGACCCACCAAGTTTTACTACTTTTGAGTTAAAAAAACGAAAGTTATACACTTGCATTTAACATTCTTTTGATGTTTGCATAATTTAATTATTAATCTTTTAATAACTAATTTTAATTGAAGTACTTAACGTTTGATTAATTTAGTGCATGTTTTGCCTGTGTTTTTGCTTACATATTTTATCGGAAATTCTGAAGTTTTGTTCCTTTTGAGCCTTTTCAGTTCTGAAACTAGGTCACATTTTTGAGGAAATATTCTGGAGATTTGAATGGAGATAAACGGCTTGATTCAGCTAGTGGTTGTTTTATTCTAAATTATTAATAACATAAAAAAACAGTAGCTGAATCAAGCAGTTTTCTTTCCATTTCAATTCTTGTGTGTGTTTATACAGGATGTTATGTGGTCCGTGTCTACCATAGTTATATTATAGTTACTTCTGAGAAAAGTGGGAGAAGAACATAACGGATTACAAATTATGAATCTGGTGCCGGTAAATCTTTATCGTGCTTGTTTTTAAGTGTTTGTGCCTACAAGTTGCGGTAGTAGATATGTGTATCATTCATAATTTTGCTTGGTTTTTGATGTGTTAAGTATGGTAGTTATAAATGATTAGTGGATTATTCGGCTCCTTTTGATGCCTATTGTTTGTCTTTGTGTGATTGTGCAGTTGTTGTGTGTTTTCTGAGTCATCCAGGCGTAACAGGTGAGCAAGGGAAAGGAAATAGGATGTTTGTCTGCATTTGACCTGTGGACACAATCAGCCGTCTTTAGACTGGGAGAGGCTCACGTGAGCTTGGCTATAACAATATACAGAAGCAAACCGGTACACACACACGTGAGGCCTTTAACCTGAATAACACACAATGTTAGTTTAGTATTTTTTTACTATTAGAGTAATAATTCTTATACCTTTTATTTGTATATTAAAGCAGCACTAGGTAACTTTTCAACCTTCATAATATATTTTTTAAGACTCTTGTGATGATAAATCGACTTACAATAGGTTGAATGACACGTCTGCCATTGCCTGATGGGGTCTGTATCGTTTTTAATCGTACTTTTAAACTGCGGGTTTCGGGTAGTAACCCGAGAAAAAGAAAAGAACTACAAAATTCAACTGCTTTACGGCATATACGTCACTTCCACCAACACACACACTTCCTTACATTCGGACGTGCGAGCCCAACTTTGTTCGTCGGATAATATAGTCATGTCCGAAGCAGCAGAGACAAATAAGAAAGAAAAGGTTTTGTTGGAGGAAAGCAATAAGAGGAAATGAAAAAATGATGGGATTAAAGGCAGGACGAGGATCAAAATGTGACCAGGGTTTGCTCGTTGGCGTGAGCTGAAGGAGGCGTGCCCGACCGATGCTGTCCTGCTTGTTACGGTGAGCTACCACTCAAACATTGAACTTACTGAAGTATCATATAGATTCTGTAAAATGGTAACCAATAGACTACTATAATGACGCTGGCTTGTAAACGTGAGCATCGTGATTATTTGGCGTTTAAAAAAAACAAAACCCATGAAATTATATTCATATGACATGCTGAAGCATCTGCCACTGACTGTAACGTTACCTGGGATGAAGACATTTCACACGCGACGCCAGAAGAACTCCTCTTGCAGTTTTCAGGGGAACTGTTAGTGCTGCACCGACCGCACCGACCCGCGGGACGCTTGAAGTTATTTGGCCCGCACCGCACCACTGTATATATTTTTACAACACGCCGCGCACCCGCGACCATTAAATAGACATACGGGGTCCGCGGGTTATGAGACGAGACTAGTTCAGGGCTATCAGGGTTGTCATGTCAACAAATGCACGCGCGATGGCATCCCCTGTTGTAGGATGACAGCTTACGACAGTAGTTGAGGACATAATTTTTTCCAAACTGTAGGGGGACCCCGAGAGCAAAAGTAGCCAAGTGGGGCTTTAAAGGTGCCCTAGAATGATTTGAAACTATGTTAAATTGTTCTCTAATATCTAAAGAGAGGGTATGTGGCTTATTTAAGGGCAAAAATGGTCCAGATACAGTTTTACAGGTCCATTTACAACCCTATTAATTGTCCCTAGGATGTAATGCTGTGTTTTTGCCTTATTTGGAAGGGTCATGAATATTAATGTTGAGCTCTGCTCTGATTGACTGCACTGCTGTTCAATGACAGCTAACACATCTACCATCCGTCATGGCAATGATTTTACAATGATAGCTTCTCAACTTTGAAATCACGAACTGAACTGGGTAGCATGTAAAAATGTTTTTTTACAGTAACGTTACAGTTTGACAGTAGAATACTGATTTATAACTCGATTTATTTAGCCAAACAAAGTAATGTAGAAGCCACAATAGTCAGTGTCATGTTTACGAGCGAATCCTGCTATATTGTCCCAGGTTAGGAAGACACTCCGTGATAAAATGGGCTGAGCAAACAAACAACTTTGAATTACTTTGTTGAAGTATCCAATTGTAAATAAACATCAGCCATGACTGTTGACATTGTTTATCTGTGGGAAGGCTATGAAAAGTCCTCACGTCTCCTGCACAGCCTTGAACATGACATTTGTGTCCATGAGAGCTGCTGTTTTTGCTGTCCTCGAGTGTCGCTTGTTTATCTGCTGAACTCCTGACGGCTGCGCACTGCGCAGTTCTGCCTGAAAATGAACATTGGGATACATGCAAATGTTGGGGGCGTACATATTAAGGATCTCAGCGATTGCGTCACAGTTGGCATTATGTTGAAAATAGCCTGTTTTCCGTGGTGTTTTTCACAAACAAGATTTACACATGAAGGAGTAGGCAATGGTGTTTGAGACTCACAGTATGTGATGTCCATGTACTGAACTCTTGTTATTTAACTATGGCATGGTTAATTCAATTTTTTATTATAGGGCACCTTTAACATATCAAGTTTTGGTGCTTTTTCATACATCCATTTGAGCATAATTATTTACTTAATATGTAAATAACAAGCCTGACATTTCTCCTCTTAAATTCACTTCAATTGTAGGTGTTTCCCCTTAACCTTAATATTTTCTTTGTTTTTAAAGAAACCGAGGGATGAATTAAAATTATTGGTAACACTTAACAAAAAGATTTAATTTTTTTTGTTAACATCCGTTTAGTTAACGTAAACTAACAATGAACAATACTTCTACAGCATTTATTCATTTTAGTTAATGTTGATATCAGCATTTACTAATATATTCTTAAGATCCAATGTTGTATGTTGACATTAGTTAATGCACTATGAAATAACATGATCAAAAATATTTTATTAAAGGCACAGTATGAATTTTGCAACTAGAGGTCGCTTATTCAAAACAAAGGCGTAGCTTGATGACGAACGTGGAATCATGGGGTGATAGTCTTGACTCTTCACCTCACAGCCGATGGAAATCCGACGGACTCGGGCAGAATGTTCAAGAAACCTGCTATCCAATTCGGTTTTGGAGGCATTAGCTTATCTTAGTATGCTTGTCCATTTGCTCACAGAGGTAAATCAATCGATCACCTGCATAAACAAATCCCAGATCTTCTGGGTTAGTTCCAGCAAATCTGTTTTAATGGACAATGTTGACATCCTTATTTTGCCTCCTTCCATTCCCCTGTGCCTCTGCCTCCCTCTGGCTGTGATCATGGCTGACCCACTTGGAGTAAGTGCCAGCGTTTGGCTTCTCGCCGTTCCTCTGAAAGAGCAGACCAACAGCCGCAGCAACTTCACCGTGGGGCCTCCTGCCAGCTGCGCCATGGGGCCCTGCCAGTGGCGTCGCGAGGCCCTGCCAGTGGAAAGCGGTATTGCTCAGACATTTTCCTGTCTGCAGACTGCTGGACATTCACACTAACAAAGGGAGCTTTTGTGAGATCCAGGCACAGGGGCTTGATGTTGACTGCAAGCCCACAGAAGGGACTCTAACCCTGGGAAATCAGGGTGTGGTGGAATAAAGTGTCCTCGAGGAAACAAAAGTGACCTTTTCTTGGTGATTATCACGTGCGGGACAGATAATCAGCACAGAGATTAGAGATGGCCATCAGTACGTGGAAAAACAACAATAATTGATTATGAAAAAAACAACAGAACTTATTTTTGTTAAGCTTGAAAACGTTTCAGCAAAATCTTTACACAGTCAGATGGAGCCTCATTTATTTTATTGTATTTGAAAGTCGTAGACAGTAATTTGAGCTCTTTTTTTTAGAGAGGGGAGTGGCGATTTGTGTCTGACTTGATGCAAGTCTTTTAGATATACTATACATTTTCTTTTCTTGTCTTTTTTTATTTATTGCTTTTATAAAGTTGGTGAACCTATATTTATGCACTGACTGCATTAAAATATAAATAACACCAATAAACCAATAATTATTTTCATTTTACGGCTAAAAACCAATATATGACTGCAATTATAATACTATTTTGGTATTTTTAATGTATACTAGGTTTACATTCATTATGCTAAGCTAAGCTAGCGGCGACCCTGCCAAACTAAAACAATACATGCACTGAGACAAAAATGCATTTGCCCACATATCTAAATGTAGGAAAGAAGTTGAATAAGCCGTATTTCTAAAAACGGTGGAATGTTCCTTCAACATTAGACCACGACAGCCACTGGTCCTGACTAAAGGAGTAGTTCACCCCAAAATTTAAATTAGCTGTTAGATAGTCTTCAGTAGACTATGATATTAGCCGAACCCATTGTCCTTGTCGGTTCATAAAATTCTAATCAAAAGCAGGTAACACCAAATTCAAGCCTACTACTCCTGTATAGATGTTGATAGATGCTGTCTTATAGAGCGATCAAAATATATTTAATACATTACTGATCGGTCAGTGGAAAATTTGTGCATCGGTTTCTTGGAATGACGGTGCATTGTTTTATGGCTGAAGTGTTGGCACTGTTTATATAAACACCTCATCAAATAGATGTGCTTACTGCTTGCATCTACTGAACCATCTCATAACTTCACTGTCACCGTGACACGTGTATGTTTATGGCCGAGGACGAAAAGCAAGCATTATTTCCCACTATAAAATGTACTGTTTGTTTTGGCTTTAACTGTGCATCACCTCTCTTTTAAGAGAGCGTGTGTATTAGTAGCATTCTTCAGTGTGTGTGAAAGATGAGCATTATTTCGACTGTATAGACTATAATTGTTTCCCAGTGTGCGCGTCTAAGCCGTGGCTGGTTTTAAATGTCGACCGTGGTTGCTTATGGACTGATCGTCATGGTAACAGTGTTGCAGTCATCCCCGCTCCCGCCCTGTGAGAGCATTTGACACAGACGGCAATCCCAGCCTGTCTCTGAAGTGCCACTTTTGCTTTGTCACTATCATCACCATTTCAACTACCAACCACACCCCAACATGTTTGTGAAAACTCTCGATACGAAAGCTTTCGGGAGAGAATCTTAAGGCACCGCTCCTTCATTGTCATTTCCATTAAATTTTGATGCCAAAGCTTGATGCATCTCAAGGTTTCAGCAACAGTTTAGGGATACATATGTTTGCTAAATTTTGACTTTTACATTAAATTTAGTTTGCTCTGACTAGCCACTTTAGATAAAAAACCAAAGGAGTAATAATAACCCAGTATGTCCATCTGTCACACTTTTTTTTCTGACTCCTCTCATTATCTTGTTATTCTCATTATCAGTTGTTTTCTTTGAGGTGTTGTAGCTTCATTCAACCTTTTTGTCCTTGACTGTTGAACCTTGAAATCTTAAGGCTTCTGCATATGTTTGTTTGCAGTGTGAGTGCCCCTTTTCCTAGTATATGTGCAGCAGATGTGCTTTCCGTGCCCTTTTTGCAGCGCTGCACAATTATTTGTAATGTTTTGTGCTGCATAAAAATTATTGTTGTTTTAACTTAAAAGAGTAAGTAACCTGGTTGCCTTAAAAATGTTGAGTTTATTGAAATAAAAAATTTGAGTTGATACAATGAAGGAAATTGGTTTTAAAAGTAGAAACTCAAACTAGTATTGTATCTGAACCACATAAAAAAATTGATAAACCATGAAAATAGCTACATTTATTTCATAAATAAAACACACACAATTCAAATCTTTTAATAATATTTGAATAAAGGTGTTCGATTCTCAAAAATGTTCATTGTATTTTTTTTAACTTCAATGAACTCAACTTTAAGGCAACCAGGTAACTTATTTTTGAAATCATTATAATATATATATATATATATATATATATATATATATATATATATATATATATATATATATATATATATATATATATATATATATATATATATGCCATTAATGCATTTTATTATTGTTACTATAATTATTATTATTATTATTATTATTATTTGCATATTTATGAGGGCTGTCGATTTAATTAGCTAGAAAAATACCCATGTTAAAATAATTAAACGCTAATCCTACGTAGTTCATCTTACATTTCATAAAGTTGATTGGTGACCAACATGAAGCATAATTCATATAAATATTATATGATTCTATACAATTCCATTATAATGTCCCTTAAAAAATTTAACATAGGGCAAAAACGCCCCTGTATAATATGTGCTCCTGAGATACAGCAGTTAAGCAATATCACACAAGTACTGTTTTTTGTGTGTGCAAATGATACTGATTTGAAACAACAGTTCAATAGATAAGTTAATATTGTGTTATTTTAGGCATAATGTCTGTTTTTGCTCAATTTTACCAACAAAAAATGTTACCTTAAAGCCAGAGCAGAACTGTTGTGCTTCACTGAGCAACACACAGCTTCGTTTAATTTCTGAATGAATCCACGTTTTAAACAAATCAATCGAGTGAACCAATGATTCAATATAAACACACTTTGTACATCAAAATTTTACCTTTTAAGGTACAAGTGGCTGTCACTGTGGTGGTACTCTTAAGTGTAAATGTTTGTACCTCTAAGTAGAGGAAACAGTAGTTTAATTGTACCCTAAGGACCAACTGTGTACCTTTTAAAGGTACCGTTATACATTTTGTTCCCCAAGGAGCAATATTGTACTTCCACTGTACCATTTTTCTGAGAGTGAAGAGAGCCATTTACTGAATCCAAAATCACCCCCTAAACCCTAAATAACTATTCCCTATGTTAGACCACTAATACAGTTCACTTGGGGAGTGAATGAAAATAAGCGAGTGAAGTCAGTCAACCGTTGTGTGTACATCGGCTGTACACTCATTATAGCGGTGAAATGTGGGATAGAATTACGTGCACATGTTTATGTGTCCATGATGGTTTCGGACGCCACTACAAATGGCTGATCCCTCAAGTAATGTCCTAAGGCGATTTCGGATTCAGCCTCTGATTTACTTCAATCCTAAATTAATCAGCCATATTTTGAACAAATCGAATGAATCAAGCGCAAACCATCTTTTGCCGTTAGAACATGAAGTGAATTATTAGCCTTGAAAAGACGTGGACAGGGTTATTTTTGTGGCTGACCTTATTGCATATGCATTTGTACGAGTTTACCTTTTCAGACCTTAAATGTATGGGAGGAAAGTATTTAAAAGAATAATGCAAGATGTTTCATCAATTCACTGGTATTTGCGGCAATATTTAACAGCCAAAAAAAGCACATCTTAAACCAGACGCTAATTTGCTCTGCTCTTGGTAGATTGTGTCGGTCATTATGGAAATGATCCGGCTGCGTCCATGTTCGTTAATCTGTGTGTCGTCAGTTGATCACGCACAGAACTTTCCACCCTCATTAGCGTTTTTTTTTGGGAACTGCGCTCTTGTGCTAATATGCCCTTGTTAAGTAAATCTGGGTTTAGTTTCTTATTTAGACTCTCATTTCAATCAATCAGTCAATCAATCAAGCAGTCAGTCAGTCAATCAATCAGTCAGTCAGTCAGTCAATCAATCAGTCAATCAATCAGTCAATCAATCAATCAGTCAATCAATCAATCAACCAATCAATCAATCAGTCAGTCAATCAGTCAGTCAGTCAGTCAGTCAGTCAGTCAATCAATCAGTCAGTCAGTCAGTCAGTCAGTCAATCAGTCAGTCAGTCAGTCAGTCAGTCAATCAGTCAGTCAGTCAGTCAATCAGTCAGTCAGTCAGTCAGTCAGTCAGTCAGTCAATCAATCAATCAATCAAGCAGTCAATCAATCAGTCCGTCAATCAATCAGTCAAAATCAATCAATCAGTCAGTCAATCAATCAATTAATCAGTCCGTCAATCAATCAGTCAATCAATCAGTCAGTCAATCAATCAATTAATCAGTCAGTCAAACAATCAATCAATCAGTCAATCAATCAGTCAGTCAATCAGTCAATTCAATCAAATTTGGGTCAAATATAGCCAAAATATGTTTTACAGTCTTGCTACTTTTTGTGAGTTGGCTGTATTAAACACTTTGTGTCCAGAGAAGAGTGCATACTCCCTTGCCGTTTTCTAAAAGATGTCCAGAGAGAGGTGTGACATGTGAACGGGGTTTGCGCTGAGTGAGTGGGTAAGCCCTTGCGTTTTCAGACTTACATGGGAGGGAAGTCATTTCAGGTTGATAAGGAGAAATATGGCTTACTGCACTGTGTTGACAATTTAACCAGTGTTATCTATACGGTAACTACACCTAAAGATAACACAGGTTCACTAGAAAAGAACAATGACATGTTTCCAGGAAAAATGGTGTTGACGTGGAGAGTATAAAGAGAAGATGAGAGCAGTGCTATAAATGGAAACCCAGCCTTCATACCTAAGCATGGGAATCTTCGGGCATAAGGGTTTCCTCGTGATTTTTAGTGCACATTAATCATTTTTTTTAGCTGTGGTCATATTTAGTTTTTTACTTCACAAAGGTCATTATTTCACAAAATGCGAAGAACCTCTCTTGAAGAGCGTTTATAGATGATTGTGTAGATTGCCGCATGAGAAAATGCTGAGAGAGAGAGAATATGAGAGGGAAACTCTGCAGTGGAGGAATTCAGCACATCTATTTTTACCCTGCTTGGTGAGAGTGGTTGCTATGGCATTGCCGATGGGCACTGTTGTCATGCCGGCGTCTCTGTGCGTGCAGAGCTGCACCGAAGATCCATGCAGGAGTGACTCACATCCTCAGAGCTTTACTGACCTACATCTGAGAGAACACACACACACACACGCAGCGAGCCTGTAGAGACTCGATCTGACTGAGAGGAGGGAAAGAGTGAGAGAGTGAGAATGTGTAGGCACCTTGCATGAATTTATAAAAAATGGAAAGCAGACTGTGCGGTGGAAAAAAAATGATTGTGGACAGGAACAGAACGGAACAGAAAAAGCCATGTTTGGTTATCCCAACTGTGTGGATACAGTAATGTGGGTGATTACGTTCATATAAATGAGACTTTTTTTTTCAGAGAGTTTAAAGAAAAAGTAGTTACTAATTTACAAAAAATGTCTTGTGTGAAACACAAAATAATTTTTTTCTATCTTACTATACACATTGAGATACACGTCATTATGCATCACCATTTTGTTTTGTGCATTTGGAGAGACGCTTTTATCCAAAGAGACTTGGATTGCATTCACATATACATTTGATCGGTTCATGCATTTCCTAGTAGAAATCGAATCCATGAGCGTTACGTTACTTGCACCAATTCTCTGTTGAGTTAAACTAAAACTATTAGAAGCATCTTTCAGTACTAAAATAACTAAATGTAGTATTTAAAAATGTCAAAAAGCACATAATAATATTAAACTTAAAGAAAATGAAAGTGAAGATATAAAAATAATAACTAGTTAAAAATATGAATAAAACTATAATAGAATATAAATTATACAAAAATTTAGGGATGCACCGATATGAAAATGTTGGCCGAAACCGATAATCTTTATGTTTGAAACCGATTTTTGGCTGATAAATCTAACCCCATATTTTGATATACATTTTGAGAGCTTTATTACAAAAACAAAAAGCTCACCATTAAAATGCTTGTCTTAAAGGAATAGTTCACTTTAAAATCAAAATTCTGTCATCCTTTACTCACCCTCAAGTTGTTTCAAACCTGTATGAATGTCTTTCTTCAGCTGAACACAAGGGAAGATATTTTGAAGAATGTCAGTAACCAAACAGTTAACTGGAGCCATTGACTTCAATAGTATTTTATTCCCCATGGTTGCTGACATTCTTCAAAATATCTTCCCTTGTGTTCAGCTGAAGAAGGACATTCATACAGGTTTGAAACAACTTGAGGGTGAGTAAAGGATGACAGAATTTTCATTTTAAAGTGAACTATCCCTTTAAGCACTTTAAAATAAATCAAACATATACAGTACAGTAGCCTAGTTTGAACCAGTGTAAGTTTTTAAATAATTTTACACTTCTATGGCCAACTTTGTCCCAAAAAAAAAAAAAAAAAAAGCTATTGCTTTACAAATAATGCCTAAATAATGCAATCGAGTCATTGGTCAACATTATATAAAGAATCAAAATGCATGTTCCATAAATAAATTGGAATAGCCTCCGCATAAACAATAGCCTAATTAAATGATTTGAATGAAACCATATTGTTGGTGAAAATAATTCTGAGAGGGAAAATAACAAGAAAAATACATCAATGTTTTGGAAAAAGAAACACTAAGTATTACTGTATCAAATAGCATTGCTGTTTAAAGGCTCAATATTTAAGATGCGTGGATTTTAAAATATTTAAAAACCACTAGAACAATGTTATATAGTTTGTTGACTTGTGTACATTCTCCCAAATGTTTCCAAGAATGTTTAAATCCAGAGAAAGAATCAATTTTAACCAGGACACAGACCATTGTTGCACAGCATGTACACCAACTACAACTATATTTTGTTTAAAGTGTATTTAAAGTGATTGATCCCAGTTTTCCAAGTATTTTTTTCCACATACAAATAAATTATGATCATACAGTGAAAATGATTGTCGACCACAGAATAGAATGAGAGCAGCTTGGACATACTTATAAATATCTCTTTTTATGCTTTACACAAGAAACAGTAATTAATACAGGGTTGGAACAACACGAGGATGAGTAAATAATGACAGAATATTTTTTTGTCGTTGAGTGAACTGTTCCTTTAAGAGCTAAAAACAAAAAGCAAGTGACAGCGCAGTGGAATCGTTACATGCAATTACACAGTTGAAACATGCCTATCATCCATCTGTGACTGTTTGTGTTCAGGTACAATTCAAGATATGCAATTGTGTGAAAATATTTGAGAAGTAGGGCAGTTTATAGCATACAAAGCACCTAAGGATAGTTTTTGGGTGTGTGAGATAGAAAGAAAGCTCATTTGTTTGAGTGCCGTGGAAGCGCGGAGGAAGAATTTGTTTGTTTGTCATGTTTGTTATCTGGTGTTAACCTAGTGCTTCAGCCGGATCTGGTTTGACTTTGGTCGAATAGGTAAATGTCACTCTTAGCAGGAGAAGCCTGGAAGAGTTTTTTTTCCTTCTGCTACATTTTCCTTCCTTTTTAGATCTTGTTCGCTGTTTATCCTGCTTGAAGCTGGTTAGCTGAGAGTTTGTGGACTGCGTTTGATTGGCTGGCAATCCCTTTTTTCTTTCTTCCTCAACATACTATTGGCTGCTGTTTGTTAGTGGTGAGCTACTCCTGATTTCCTGATTTGCAGATAGCGAGCGTGTGGTGACTCATTCTACCGCACGATTGGCTGCAGCTGCCTGTTGAGCTGTGATTAAGTCGCAGTGGAAGAGAGGAACAGTGAGCGAGAGAAGCAAAAGTAGGTCACTAGGTCAGCAGGTCAGTGAAGCATCTACTGACATCACTGTTACAAAACCATTGCTCAGCCTACTGTTAACGCCTCAACCGCTCTGCAGGAAATGCTGGGGACTGCCTTACTTCCTCTTTCTTTTGCTTTTATGTCTTGTTTTATCCTTTTTTTTTCATAAGCGTACCGCCTCGTTTTTTCTTCTTGCATGCCGCCTTGCCCCTTTTTTGCCCCACGGCTTTACATGCCTTGCTTTTTGTCAAATGTATTGTGAAATTGATTCCATATCTTGGTGAACAGAAAATATTTGATTCTTTCCAATCCTTTTCCAGTTCTCCGTCTCCTCTCCACATGTACCCTTTTAATGTTTTTCCTAGAATCCTGCGTGTCACCTCTCCCTTTCTGTGTCGCCTCCCCATTCAAAGAACTCCTTTGGACCTCTATTTTTGTATGTGCAAATGGCATGATTTATGTGTTAAGGAAATATCTGCGGCACAGAGTCTGAGGATTCCTCTTGAAGCAATTCCGTTTTCTCTTTGAGCTGAAACCCCACCGTAATTTTAAGTTATTGTGACTCATATCTGGAAAGCATCTTACTCCAGATTTCTTAATTTCACAGCACACAGACACGCTGTAGAACATAAAAGGAATTTAATAAAATCTGTCAGGATTTTTGTGTGCCTTGTCAAACAATCCTGAACCCAATTATGAGCATTTCTGTCATAATTTGGAACCGGTCCTTATGGAATTCAAAATGATCCTCTTGGATAAACTGAAATTCCCATAGGATTTTTAAAATTATTTTATATTCCTAGATATGTATAACAAGTAGTCTTTGTACAATTTTCTTTTTTGAGGCGATCAGTTGTAATTTAGTTAATAATTTTTTTAAGTTATATGCATATTTTAATTGCTCTGAACTTGAAATATTTGAGTGAGCTAATTCATACATTTAACTTAAAATATCTTGTAATCTCACAATTTTAGTTGTAGAAACTTGATTTGCTTTAACTAATTCAATAAAGGCCAACCTTGCTAATTGGTTACAAAATGATTTGGTAGCATTAGCATAGCATAGCACTTGTTGAATAAGCAATATAAAACATTACATACACTGTAAAATGTAATAAGTTGACTTTACTTAGAAAAAGTGAAAAAAACCGATAGCCTTAAAATTTTCAAGTAGCGTGAAGGAAATGAGTGAAAAGACTATTAAGAATTGCCCCGCCTCAACCTTTTGCCCACCCCGTTTTTTTTTTCTTTTGCAAAATGTTACTCAAACTAGTCAAGTAATGTTAACTTGGGTTTTCTAAACAAATAGTTCAGATTACTAAATTGTTTTAAGTAAGTTCAACAAATTATTGGACATTAAGTAAAGTTTACTAAAAAGTCTTAGTAAGTTAACAGCTGTTGGATTCATACATCAGTATGTTCTCAAACTAAGCTCACGCTCCACTCGTCACCATGATGGTAACTTAACAAAAAAAACAAAAAAATAACAGAAAATCTTCTAAACTAGCATTAAAAAAACATTAATTTCACACTTAATGTTAATCTTGTACAAAAAAACATTATAACTCTCATTTTAGCATTTAATCTCTCTTGAGTGTCATGGCAAAGCATGCTGGGAAATTGAAATCCCAGTTAGTTTCGATAAAATTTAAGTCAGTCGAAATTAAAAGAAAGTTCAAAACAACAATTCAGATTACATAAAAAGTGTTTTGTGAACGCAAAAGAAAAAGTTCTAAATACTCATAAAAGTGAATTGGTTTGAACTAATTTGTTTAATTTGAGTTGGTACGACGCAAACCAATTCATAATTAAAAACGTTAGGGTTTACAGTGTACTTTTTTATTTTGTCGTACTCCAGGACATTTGAAGGGGAAATTATGTTTATTTTATTATATTGTGGATTATAATAGTATAGTAATAAAATGTACTAGAAAATATGATATATATTTTTATGTTGTAAATTCCCATTTGTTCAAAATCTTAACCAGGTTGTTAGTGTTTCTATTTATTATTTTTAAATCTTTTAATCCTTTCAGTATGTGTAATCTTTATTAGAACTCCATGTGCAATGTATTGGAATAATGTTTCGCTTCTGGACAGTTAAAGGGAATCTCAAGAGGGACTGTGGGTGTTTTAAAATTCTGACGGATTTATTTTAAATCCCTTTTGATGTTCTGTAGGGATCTTTTATGCTATTGGTTTCATAATAGTCCTGTTGGGAATATGCTAGAAAGATCTAGCTTTATTTTGGGTTTTGTTGGAATCCTATTAACCAGCATTCAAATATGTTCACCAAGGCTTCTTATTTGGTCATAAATAGAGTAAAATAGTCATACTGAGAAATATTATTGCAAATTAAAACAACTGTTTTCTAAAAATAGTATATAAAAAAACAAGTTTTCTTTTTTTTATTCCTGTGATGGCAAAGCAGAATTTTCAGCATCATTACTCATCATCACTCCAGTCTTCAGTGTCACATGATCCTTCAGAAATCATTCTAATAGGATGATTCAAAGAAACATGATCAATGTTGAAGCAGTTGTGCTGCTTAATATTGTTGGGGTAACCCTGTTATTTTTCAGTAGGATTCTTTGGTGAATGTAAAATTTAAATAAAACTGCTTTTATTTAGCAATAGAAACAATATAACATTATTAATGTATTTATTTTCTGTCACTTTTGACAGTTTAATGCATCCGTGATGAACAAAATAGGCCCCTATAGATCTGTTTTATTTCTGGACTTATTTCTGATTTAATGGTGTTCTGGATTCCATTTTTATTGTTTAATTTTAATAACAGTAATAAAAAAAAATCTAATTCACTGAATTCATAAAAACTAGTTATTTCTAAGAAAACACAATTTAATTAAATAAGAAAGAAAAAAATTCAGAAATCCTGTTGTATAATTTTCCGGCAAACATATGAAGGCATAAAACATTAATTACATTTATCTTTTAATCATATGAAATTCAACAAACTTTTTTTTGTTATTATGACTATTGCATTGGGATGTTGCTAAATTCTACAGTAATATATTTCTGTCACAATTTCTATTTAAAACAAGACAGAAATATATTACTGTTGTACAGTAGAATTTAGCAACATCCTAAACATCTTTTTTTGACGGTTTGCCATGAAGAAGTTTCTGTGTGCTTATGATAAGACGATAAATAAAATGGTAAAATACTCATAAAGTGTGCTGATACAGTAAACATCTTTACTAGTGTGTACTTAATTATACAGTATTATACAGTAAATTCAGTTATACAGTAAATTCAGTTTTACAGTAAATTCAGTTTTTATGAATGTATTCCGCGATTCCATCTGTTTTCCACATCACAGAAATCTATAGAGCCCTAACAAAAGTATTCATTAGGGCCCAAGCCCTGAAAGGGCGCAGAGCCCTATTGTTCTTCTAAGGATTATTTGTTATTATTAGGGCCCAAGCCCTGAAAGGGCGAAGAGCCCTATTGTTCTTCTAAGGATTATTATTAGGGCCCAAGCCCTGAAAGGGCGCAGAGCCCTATTGTTCTTCTAAGGATTATTATTATTATTATTATTATTATTATTATTATCTTTTCGCCTTTTGGGCATTTTTGGGGCACTTAACGTGCTCGAAAACTCTTGAAATTTTGCACACGCATCGGAATGCGCGGCCAACAGGGTCGGGCAGAGGCCTTTGCCCCGGGCGTGGCAGGGGGGCTCAACAGCGCCCCCTTGAAAAACAGGGTCTATATATTAAACACACTTGCACGTACATGTATGAAACTCGGTACACTAATAGATCTCATCAGGCCGAACAACTTCCGCACTCATAGTCATAAGCTTCGCCCAACAGGAAGTGAGCTATTATGGGTTGTTCGGAAAACGCATGCTCTGGAATTTGCGGTACTCCTCCTAGACGATTCACCCGATCAGCACCAAACTCGGTCAGCCTGAAGTCAAGACATTGAGGATGCCAAATTGTGAGCAACTTTTTGATATCTCAAACGGTTTTGCCGTGGCGAAGAGACAAATTTATGGCGAGAAAAGGGAAACAGGAAGTGTGTTATAACTTTTGCATACATTAAGTCATTTAGATGAAACTTCAGCTGTGTGTTCGTTGTAAGAGGCTGATCACATGGATATGACTTTTGTGAGTCAAAGTTATAGCGCCACCAACTGGCAGCAGGAAGTGTGGCTTTTGTCCAAAGTGGGGGGGTTAGTTTTATCTACATTCACCAAACTCGGTATATATATTGTACTTTTCGAGCCGGACAACTTTCTAATTTACAGTCATTAGCTCTGACCAACAGGAAGTCAGATAATTTGGTTGGAAGATAATAAGAAGTGTTAAAGCGAGCTCTGAGTTTTTACCTTCTCCTCAAAAGTGATTCATTCAATCTCCTCCAAACTCGGACAACATGAAGTAAATATACAGAAGATGCTAAAATGCGAACGGTTATTGGATATCTCAAACGGTGTTCCCGTAGCAAAAGCCTAAAAAACACAAAATAAGAACACAAGTGCCTGATTCATAAATAAGGCTATACTCCCACCTGCTGGTTATTCTATATAGCACACTGTGGTTTTTTTTTTTTTTTTTTTTTCAACACATGCTCTCCCTTAAATGTCCAGTAGAGGGCAATATTGTATAAGTTTTCAAGCAAAAAAAACTTGCCTCTGTGTGTGTGTGTGTGTGTGAATGGTTTTCTAGCCTGGTGGGGACTTCAACCTGAATGCACAAAGACTCATGGGGACTTCCCAATGGGTACAAAAGCTTATAAATCATACAGAATGAGTTACTTTGAAAAGGTGAAAATGCAGAAAGTTGTGTGATGGGTAGATTTAGGGGCAGGGGCAGTGTAGGAGGACAGAATTAATGTTTTGTACAGCATAAAAACCATTACGTCTATGGTGAGTCCCCAGAAAGATAGTGAACCAGATATGAATGTGTGTGTGTGTGTGTGTGTGTGTGTGTGTGTGTGTGTGTGTGTGTGTGTGTGTGTGTGTGTGTGTGTGTGTGTGTGTGTGTGTGTGTGTGTGTGTGTGTGTGTGTGTGTGAGAGAGAGAGAGAGAGAGAGAGAGAGAGAGACACTTTTCTGTCTAAAAAGATTACCTCTCAATGCTTTGGCCTGCATTAAAGGATTAAACATATTCTGGGTTTGAATAAAAAAATAAATGTATAAAACAAGTTTATTTGTAGGGCATTGACAATATTGTTTTATATAATTAGTTAAATAATTGTGGTAATACAAATAATTATAATTAAAAAAATATAAATATAAAAAAATTACCCCCCCTCTCCCTCTCTCAGGATCACTCTGTGTGTGTGCGTGTGTGTGTGTGTGTGTGTGTGTGTGTGTGTGTGTGTGTGTGTGTGTGTGTAGGGGGTCTCTCTCACTCTGTGTGTGGCACCTTGTCTCTTGTTTTTTCATAATTTAACCCTTTCATTTCATAGGCTATCACAAATATCTCTCACTTTATTGTGAAAAATAAGTAAAACAAAAACATATATTATATCTTTAATTAAATACTGGTCTTCTGAACTTACAAAATTTTGAGCTGCAAAAAATACATTTGCACATAATTGAAAGTGATATCCTAATACTTTTAATTGTTTTCTATAACATGGGCTTTAAAGAAGGTCATGCGCTGTGTTTGCAAAGATCACGTATGACACCTCTTTAAACTAATTATTTATTGATAGAATTCAAATGGATAAAAAAAAATTTTTTCACATGATTTTATAAAAGTGGCGGTTTATAATAAACTTCCATAAATTATATGCACGCATATTACTCTTACCTGACACTGATATTAAAATCATTGTTGCGGTCTCTGTGATTTGGCTTAATTTATTTTTAAGAGAAGTGTAAGGATAATACAACTTCAGCATTTGGACAGTATTCTGCACTCATTTTGAAATTGACATTTGACATCACCTGACATAAAATTAAAGAATAAAATTTAACTGATCTCATAGATGTGAGTGTTGTGGTTCCTGGTCATAGCAGCACCAGTTGCTGCAGTTAATGAGGTGAATTCAAATGACTTTGACATAGTCCCTTTATTTATTTTTTCCCATATTAAATGCCTATTGGCCTGCTGTGCACAGTAAAGCTGATGCCACCGGGGTGGCGGTGCCACCGGCTTGGGCCCGTCATCGCTGCTCGCAGCTTTAATTATTATTATTATCTTTTCGCCTTTTTGGCATTTTTGGGGCCTTTCCCATGCTCGAAAACTCTTGAAACTTTGCACACGCATCGGAATGCGCGGCCAACAGGGTCTGGCAGAGGCCTTTGACCCGGGCGTGGCAGGGGGGCTCAACAGCGCCCCCTTGAAAAACTGGGTCTATATATTAAACACACATGCATGTACATGTATGAAACTCGGTACACATATAGAGCTCATCGGGCCAAACAACTTCCGCACTCATAGTCATAAGCTTCGCCCAACAGGAAGTGAGCTATTATGGGTTGTTCGGAAAACGCATGCTCTGGAATTTGCGATACTCCTCCTAGACGATTCACCCGATCAGCACCAAACTCGGTCAGCATGAAGTAAAGACACTGAGGATGCTAAATTGCGAGCAACTTTTTGATATCTCAAGCGGTTTGGCCGTGGCGAAGAGATGAATTTATGGCGAGAAAAGGGAAACAGGAAGTGTGTTATAACTTTTGCATACATTAATTCATTTTGATGAAACTTCAGCTGTGTGTTCGTTGTAAGAGGCCGATCACATGGATATGACTTTTGTGAGTCAAAGTTATAGCGCCACCAACTGGCAGCAGGAAGTGTGTCACTTTTGTCCAAAGTGGGGGGGTTAGTTTTATCTGCAGTCACCAAACTCGGTATATATATTGTACATTTCGAGCCGGACAACTTTCTAATTTACAGTCATTAGCTCTGACCAACAGGAAGTCAGATAATTTGGTTGGAAGATAACAAGAAGTGGCAAAGCGAGCTCTGGGTTTTTACCCTCTCCTCAAAAGCGATTCATTCAATCTCCTCCAAACTCGGACAACATGAAGTAAATATACAGAAGATGCTAAAATGCGAACGGTTATTGGATATCTCAAACGGTTTTCCCTTAGCAAAAGCCTAAAAAAGACAAAATAGGGACACACGTGCCTGGTTCATAAATAAGGCTATACTCCCACCTGCTGGTTATTCTATATATCTCACTGTTTTTTGTTTTTTTGTTTTTTCAACACTTATGCTCTCCCTTAAATGACCAGTAGAGGGCAATATTGTATAAGTTTTCAAGCAAAAAACCTTGCCTCTGTGTGTGTGTGTGTGTGTGTGTGTGTGTGAATGATTTTCTAGCCTGGTGGGGACTTAAACCTGAATGCACACAGACTCATGGGGACTTCCCAATGGGTAGAAAAGCTTATAAATCAGACAGAATGAGTTCTTTTGAAAATGCAGAAAGTTTCCTGTGATGGGCAGGGGCAGTGTAGGAGGACAGAATATATGGTTTGTACAGCATAAAAACCATTACGTCTATGCTGAGTCCCCAAAAAGATAGTGAACCAGACATGAGTGTGAGTGTGAGTGTGTGTGTGTGTGTGTGTGTGTGTGTGTGTGTGTGTGTGTGTGTGTGTGTGTGTGTGTGTGTGTGTGTGTGTGTGTTGGGAGGAGGGGGGGGGATGGGCTGAGCTTATAAGGGTTGCCTGCAGCATACTTCAGCATTACTACTGTGTGTGTGTGTGTGTGTGTGTGTGTGTGTGTGTGTGTGTGTGTGTGTGTGTGTGTGTGTGTGTGTGTGTGTGTGTGTGTGTGTGTGTGTGTGTGTGTGTGTGTGTGTGTGTGTGTGTGTGTTATTTTTTCTAGCCTGGTGGGGACTTCAACCTGAATGCACACAGACTCATGGGGACACGTGTCACTGATTTCTACAGTGTGTGTGTGTGTGTGTGTGTGTGTGTGTGTGAGCCACTCTTCTGTCTAAAACGATTACCTCTCAATGTTGTGCTTTGGCCTGCATTAAAGGATTAAACATATTATTCTGGGTTTGAATAAAAAAATAAATGTATAAAACCAGTTTATTTGTAGGGCATTGAGAATATTGTTTTATATAATTAGTTACCCCCCCCCCCCCCAGGATCACTCTGTGTGTGTGTGTTAGTGTGTGTGTGTGTGTGTGTGTGAGAGAGAGAGAGAGAGAGAGAGAGAGAGAGAGAGAGAGAGAGAGAGAGAGAGAGAGAGAGAGAGAGAGAGAGAGAGAGAGAGAGAGAGAGAGAGAGAGAGAGAGAGAGAGACACTTTTCTGTCTAAAAAGATTACCTCTCAATGCTGTGCTTTGGCCTGCATTAAAGGATTAAACATATTATTCTGGGTTTGAATAAAAAAATAAATGTATAAAACCAGTTTATTTGTAGGGCATTGACAATATTGTTTTATATAATTAGTTAAATAATTGTGGTAATACAAATAATTATAATTAAAAAAATAAAAAAATAAAAAAATTACCCCCCCCTCTCCCTCTCTCAGGATCACTCTGTGTGTGTGCGTGTGTGTGTGTGTGTGTGTGTGTGTGTGTGTGTGTGTGTGTGTGTGTGTGTGTGTGTGTGTGTGTGTGTGTGTGTGTGTGTGTGTGTGTGTGTGTGTGTGTGTGTGTAGGGGGTCTCTCTCACTCTGTGTGTGTGTGTAGGGGGTCTCTCTCACTCTGTGTGTGTGTGTAGGGGGTCTCTCTCACTCTGTGTGTGTGTGTAGGGGGTCTCTCTCACTCTGTGTGTGTGTGTGTGTGTGTGTGGAGGTAGTCTCTCTCACTCTGTGTGTGTCACCTTGTCTCTTGTTTTTTCATAATTTAACCCTTTCATATCATGGGCTATCACAAATATCTATGACTTTATTGTGAAAAATAAGTAAAACAAAAACATATATTATATCTTTAATTAAATACTGGTCTTCAGAGCTTACAAAATTTTAATACATTTGCTCATAATTGAAAGTGATATCCTAATACTTTTAATTGTTTTATATAACATGGGCTTTAAAGAAGGTCATGTGCTGTGTTTGCAAAGATCACGTATGACACCTCTTTAAACGAATTATTTATTAATAGAATTCAAATGGATAAAAAAAAAAAAGAATTCACATGATTTTATAAAAGTGGCTGTTTATAATAAACTTCCATAAATTATATGCACGCATATTACTCTTCCCTGACACTGATATTAAAATCATTGTTGCGGTCTCTGTGATTTGGCTTAATTTATTTTTAAGAGAAGTAAAGGATAATACAACTTCAGCATTTGGACAGTGTTCAGCACTCATTTTGAAATTGACATTTGACATCACCTGACATAAAATTAATGAATAAAATGTAATTGATCTCATAGATGTGAGTGTTGTGGTTCCTGGTCATAGCAGCACCAGTTGCTG
Organism: Pseudorasbora parva; assembly: GCF_024679245.1. Lineage (NCBI taxonomy): Eukaryota > Metazoa > Chordata > Actinopteri > Cypriniformes > Gobionidae > Pseudorasbora > Pseudorasbora parva. Next base: position 8,097,369 of record NC_090186.1, on the reverse strand, counting down.
CAGTTAATGAGGTGAATTCAAATGACTTTGACATAGTCCCTTTATTTATTTTTTCCCATATTAAATGCCTATTGCCTGCTGTGCACAGTTAAGCTGATGCCACCGGTGTGGCGGTGCCCCCGGCTTGGGCCCGTCATCGCTGCTCGCAGCTTTAATTATTATTATTATCTTTTCGCCTTTTGGGCATTTTTGGGGCCCTTCCCATGCTCGAAAACTCTTGAAATTTTGCACACGCATCGGAATGCGCGGCCAACAGGGTCTGGCAGAGGCCTTTGACCTGGGCGTGGCAGGGGGGCTCAACAGCGCCCCCTTGAAAAACTGGGTCTATATATTAAACACACTTGCACGTACATGTATGAAACTCGGTACACTTATAGATCTCATCGGGCCAAACAACTTCCGCACTCATAGTCATAAGCTTTGCACAACAGGAAGTGAGCTATTATGGGTTGTTCGGAAAACGCATGCTCTGGAATTTGCGATACTCCTCCTAGACGATTCACCCGATCAGCACCAAACTCGGTCAGCATGAAGTCAACACACTGAGGATGCTAAATTGCGAGCAACTTTTTGAAACCTCAAACGGTTTGGCCGTGGCGAAGAGACGAATTTATGGCGAGAAAAGGGAAACAGGAAGTGTGTTATAACTTTTGCATACATTAATTCATTTTGATGAAACTTCAGCTGTGTGTTCGTTGTAAGAAGCCGATCACATGGATACGACTTTTGTGAGACAAAGTTATAGCGCCACCAACTGGCAGCAGGAAGTGTCACTTTTGTCCAAAGTGGGGGGTTAGTTTTATCTACATTCACCAAACTCGGTATATATATTGTACATTTCGAGCCGGACAACTTTCTAATTTACAGTCATTAGCTCTGACCAACAGGAAGTCAGATAATTTGGTTGGAAGATAACAAGAAGTCGAAAGCGAGCTCTGAGTTTTTACCTCCTCCTCAAAAGCGATTCATTCAATCTCCTCCAAACTCGGACAACATGAAGTAAATATACAGAAGATGCTAAAATGCGAACGGTTATTGGATATCTCAAACGGTGTTCCCGTAGCAAAAGCCTAAAAAATACAAAATATGGACACAAGTACCTGGTTCATAAATAAGGCTATACTCCCACCTGCTGGTTATTCTTTATATCACACAGTTTTTTGTTTTTTGTTTTTTTTCAACACTTATGCTCTCACTTAAATGACCAGTAGAGGGCAATATTGTATAAGTTTTCAAGCAAAAAAACTTGCCTCTGTGTGTGTGTGAGAATGATTTTCTAGCCTGGTGGGGACTTAAACCTGAATGCACACAGACTCATGGGGACTTCCCAATGGGTACAAAAGCTTATAAATCATACAGAATGAGTTCTTTTGAAAAGGTGAAAATGCAGAAAGTTGTGTGATGGGTAGGTTTTGGGGTAGGAGCAGTGTAGGAGGACAGAATATATGGTTTGTACAGCATAAAAACCATTACGTCTATGAGTCCCCAAAAAGATAGCGAACCAGACATGAGTGTGTGTGTGTGTGTGTGTGTGTGTGTGTGTGTGTGTGTGTGGAGGGGGGATGGGCTGCAGCTTATACCTGCAGCTTACTGTGTGTGTGTGTGTGTGTGTGTGTGTGTGTGTGTGTGTGTGTGTGTGTGTGTGTGTGTGTGTGTGTGTGTGTGTGTCAGTCACTTTCTCTCGATGGTAATAATTGAACCGTTACATAACATAGGCTAATACAAATGTAAAAAATAAGTTAAAAAAATAAAAAAATACTTTTGAATTAAATACAGGTTTCCTGGACTTACAAAATATTGCCCTGCAAAAGATAACTTTGCACATATTTGAAAATGACCTATTATATCCTATTACATTAGAATTCATCTATAATTAAATTACATCATAGGTGTGGCTTGAAACTTTTCCCCACCGTTTAGACTTTACTATTATTGTTTTGCTGAAAATCATGTTTAATCTAAATCTCACTTTGCCTCTCTCTCTCTCTCTCTCTCTCTCTCTCTCTCTCTCTCTCTCTCTCTCTCTCTCTCTCTCTCTCTCTCTCTCTCTCTCTCTCTCTCTCTCTCTCTCAGTATGTGTGTGTGTGTGTGTGTGTGTGTGTGTGTGTGTGTGTGTGTGTGTGTGTGTGTGTGTGTGTGTTTCCAGACAGTGAAGAAAAAAAAAAAACTTTCTCCCACTGTTTAGATTATTATTGTTTTGTTTGTTTCAAATCTTGTTTCTTTCGGAATTAGACTCTGCCTCTCTGTCTGTCGTTCCCCTCCCCCCTCCCTCTCCCTCTCTGAGTTTCACTCTGTTTGGGTTGTTTGTGTGTGTGTGTGTGTGTGTGTGTGTGGAGGGGGTCTCACTCTTTGTGTGTATCACCTTGTCTCTTGATTGTCATAATTTAAACCTTCATATCACAAATAACTATCACTTTAGTGTGAAAAATAAGTTAAATATATATATATATATATATATATATATATATATATATATATATATATATATATATATATATATATATATATATATATATATATATATATATATACTATATCTTTAATTAAATACTGGCCTTCTGAACTTACAACATTTTGAGCTGCAAAATATACATTTGCACATAATTGAAAGTGACCCATTATATCCTAATACATAAAAAAAAAATCTATATTTAAATTTCATAATAGGTGTGGCTTGTGGTCATAGGGGTACCAGCTGCTGTGATACATGTGGCATATTAGAGCAATTTTCAAATATTCTCCTGTTTAAATGCATATTGCCGGTCGTGCACATTCTCAGCGGTATAAAAACATGCTGCATGTTTTAGAGAGGTCGACTTTGACCAGTAAATATGGCATATTCAGATGACTTTGATATTGTTATTTTAAATTTAATTACATTTAAACATTTAAAAGTGGCTGTTTATAATACACTTCCATAAAATGTATGCAGCAATATTCCTCTTACCTGACACTGATATTAAAATAATTTTTGCGATTTCTGTGATTTGTTTTGCTTTATTTTTTATTATTTTTTATTTAAAAAAAATATTGAATGCCACACATATTGAAATAAAAAATTCGCAATTTAGCATCCTCAGTGTGTTGACTTCATGCTGACCGAGTTTGGTGCTGATCGGGTGAATCGTCTAGGAGGAGTATCGCAAATTTCAGAGCATGCGTTTTCCGAACAACCCATAATAGCTCACTTCCTGTTGGGCTGACGCATAACTTAAAAATGATTTTTGCTGCATAAAATTGGTGAACAATCACAAGCTATGGTAGGTCAAAAACACATAAAGAGAAGTGTAAGGATAATACAACATCAGCATTTGGAAAGTATTCTGCACTCATTTTGAAATTGACATTTGACATCATCTGACATAAAATTAATGAATAAAATGTAATTGATCTCATAGATGTGAGTGTTGTGGTTTCTGTTCATAGTAGCACCAGTTGCTGCAGTTAATGAGGTGAATTCAAATGACTTTGACATAGTCCCTTTATTTATTTTTTCCCATATTAAATGCCTATTGGCCTGCTGTGCACAGTAAAGCTGATGCCACCGGGGTGGCGGTGCCCCCGGCTTGGGCCCGTCATCGCTGCTCGCAGCTTTAATTATTATTATTATTTATTATTATTATTTTTTTACGCGACTATTTGGGCATTTTTGGGGCCCTTCCCATGCTCGAAAACTCTTGAAACTTTGCACACGCGTCAGAATGCGCGGCCATCAGGGCCGGGCTGAGGCTGGGACCCGGGCGTGGCAGGGGGGCTCGACAGCGCCCCCTAAAGTGGGGTCTGAAAACGTGGTCTATAAATCAAACACACTTGCACGTACATATATGAAACTCGGTACACATATAGAGCTCATCGGGCCGAACAACTTTCGTGCTCTAAGTTATGCGTCAGCCCAACAGGAAGTGAGCTATTATGGGTTGTTCGGAAAACGCACGCTGTGGAATTTGCGATACTCCTCCTAGACGATTCACCCGATCAGCACCAAACTCGGTCAGCATGAAGTCAGGACACTGAGGATGCTAAATTGCAAGCAAATTTTTGATATCTCAAACGGTTTGGCCGTGGCAAAGAGACGAATTTATGGCGAGAAAAGGGAAACAGGAAGTGTGTTATAACTTCTGCATTCATTAATTCATTTTGATGAAACTTCAGCTGTGTGTTCGTTGTAAGAGGACGATCACATGGATATGACTTTTGTGAGTCAAAGTTATAGCGCCACCAACTGGCAGCAGGAAGTGTCACTTTTGTCCAAAGAGGAGGGTTAGTTTTATCTGCAGTCACCAAACTCGGTATATATATTGTACATTTCGAGCCGGATAACTTTCTAATTTACAGTCATTAGCTCTGACCAACAGGAAGTCAGATAATTTGGTTGGAAGATAACAAGAAGTGGAAAGCGAGCTCTTAGTTTTTACCTTCTCCTCAAAAGCGATTCATTCAATCTTCTCCAAACACGGACAACATGAAGTAAATATACAGAAGATGCTAAAATGCGAACGGTTATTGGATATCTCAAACGGTGTTCCCGTAGCAAAAGCCTAAAAAAGACAAAATAAGCACACACGTGCCTGGTTCATAAATAAGGCTATACTCCCACCTGCTGGTTATTCTATATATCACACTGGCTGTTTTTCTGGGTTTTTTTCAACACTTATGCTCTCACTTAAATGACCAGTAGAGGGCAATATTGTATAAGTTTTCAAGCAAAAAACCTTGCCTCTGTGTGTGTGTGTGTGAATGGTTTTCTAGCCTGGTGGGGACTTAAACCTGAATGCACACAGACTCATGGGGACTTCCCAATGGGTACAAAAGCTTATAAATCAAACAGAATGAGTTCTTTTGAGGAAAGTTTTGTGTGATGGGTAGGTTTAGGGGCAGGAGCAGTGTAGGATTACAGAATATATGGTATGTACAGCATAAAAACCATTACGTCTATGAGTCCCCAGAAAGATAGTGAACCAGACATGAGTGTGTGTGTATGTATGTGTGTTTGTGGGTGGGTGTGTGTGTTGTGGATGGGGGATGGTGGATGGGCTTAACTGATAAGAGTTGCCTGCAGCATACTTCAGCATTACTACTGTGTGTGTGTGTGTGTGTGTGTGTGTGTGCGTGTGTGTGTGTGTTCTTTTTTCTAGCCTGGTGGGGACTTCAACCTGAATGCACACAGACTCATGGGGACACGTGTCACTGATTTCTACAGTGTGTGTGTGTGTGTGTGTGTGTGTGTGTGTGTGTGTGTGTGTGTGTGTGTGTGTGTGTGTGTGTGAGCCACTCTTCTGTCTAAAAAGATTACCTCTCAATGCTGTGCTTTGGCCCGCATTAAAGCATAAAACATTTTATTCTGGGTTTGAATAAAAAAAATAATGTATAAAACCAGTTTATTTGTAGGGCATTGACAATATTGTTTTATATAATTAGTTAAATAATTGTGTTAATACAAATAATTATTAATAAAAAAATATAAATATAAAAAAACACTACTAACAAAAGAAAAAAAACACATTTAATTGTCTTTAAAAAAAAAGAAAAAAAGTAGTGTGTGTAACTTAAAAAATGAGAAGATTAATGCCTTTTGTTTAAATATAAATATAGAATAACTAAATATAGAATAACCAGAAGGTGCAGTGTAGCCTTATTTAGTAACCAGGTTGGATATGTCCTAGAGAACACTGTTTTGAAGATAAAACTATATTGTTGATATATTAAAACAGTGTTTTTCAGACAGTGAAATAAAAACAATGTTCTCTCACTGTTTAGATTTTGTGTCTGTCATTCCCCCTCCCCCTCCCTCTCCCTCTCTCAGGATCACTCTATGTGTGTGTGTGTGTGTGGAGGGGGTCTCTCTCACTCTGTGTGTGTGTGTGTGTGTGTGTGTGTGTGTGTGTGTGTGTGTGTGTGTGTGTGTGTGTGTGTGTGTGGAGGGGGTCTCTCTCACTCTGTGTGTCGCCTTGTCTCTTGTTTTTTTTCATAATTTAACCCTTTCATATCATAATTGCTATCAGCAATATCTATCACTTTATTGTGAAGAATAAGTAAAAAAAATGTTATTATATATATATAAAATACTGGTCTTCTGAACTTACAATATTTTGAGCTGCAAAAAATACATTTGCACATAATTGAAAGTGATATCCTAATACTTTTAATTGTTTTCTATGACATAGGCTTTAAAGAAGGTCATGTGCTGTGTTTGCAAAGATCACGTATGACACCTCTTTAAATTAATTATTTATTGATAGAATTCAAATGGATAAAAAAATTAAATTTCACATGAATTTATAAAAGTGGCTGTTTATAATAAACTTCCTTAAATTATATGCACGCATATTACTCTTACCTGACACTGATATTAAAATCATTGTTGCGATCTCTGTGATTTGGCTTAATTAATTAATTAATTTATTTATATTTAAAAAAAAATATTGAATGCCACACATATTGAAATAAAAACAAGCATGCTTTTTGTAGCATAAGACTGGTGAACAATCACAATTTACGGTAGGTCAAAAACACATAAAGAGAAGTGTAAGGATAATACAACTTCAGCATTTGGACAGTATTCTGCACTCATTTTGAAATTGACAATTGACATCATCAGAGATAAAATTAAAGAGTAAAATGTAATTGATCTCAGATGTGAGTGTTGTGGTTCCTGGTCATAGCAGCACCAGTTGCTGCAGTTAATGAGGTGAATTCAAATGACTTTGACATAGTCCCTTTATTTATTTTTTCCCATATTAAATGCCTATTGGCCTGCTGTGCACAGTTAAGCTGATGCCACCGGGGTGGCGGTGCCTCCGGCTTGGGCCCGTCATCGCTGCTCGCAGCTTTAATTTGTTTTTGTTTTTACTGACCCTAAAGTTACGATTATTTCTAATAGAAATTCCTAATCCATTGTTTTGTGTCTCTGCTTTTTTTTAAACGTTTTTGTATTCATTTTCAGTTACTGTAATTTAGGATCAGGTTAGTTTGTATCTGTTATGTTTCTGGTTTGCGGTTGTTCATGTCGGCTTTTTCTTTCTTTGTCCTAAATGGTGCAGTATAGTGGCTGAATTGGGTGTGAACTGAGTCGGTATGGGGTTTATTTTCTTTTTGTGTGTTGTCTGGGTCAGTAGTCACATGTAGTGATCAGTAGGGGGACATAGCTGGAGTGCAGCGTGGCGTGACCAGAGCTCCAGACCTGCATGTGACACTAGTAGAACTGAGAGATTTCCATTATAACCACTGTAACCATCATTAGCACATTTGTTTTCATCTGTTCACCACACCTCCGAAGACCATGGACCATGAGTCAGTGTGTCTGCTCTGCATCTGTGCATTACAGCTAAAGCAATGTGGCTACGTTAGCAGCTAATTAAACTCATCAAGTAAACTAAATAAACTTCCTTCCCAGATGTTTCTTTTTGTTATTTCAGCTTTATAGAATTTGATGAGGCGTATATACAAACCATTCAAATTCAATTAGTTCATTTATATCTAGATATCTTCATTTACATTTCTGGTGAAAATGTGTTTGGCTTTTTTATTTATTTATTGATATTTCCATTGATCCTGTTTTTGTCATTTGGGACGTTCTTTGTATTTGGTGGCAAGTGGTGTCCCTCTACTTTGCGACAGAAATAAACTTTAAATACCAATAAATTATCAAATGTTTGCATATTTGTGTTCTCTAGAGTTAAAACAATTTGTGCACCCTTTAAAAGATGATTTTTTTTAAGGTGGAGAGATTCCACATGTAATAAAAACGGCCTGTTCCCCCCGAATAAGTTGGCAAAACTCAAAAAAGCAGTTTGTACTCCCTCACATTTCAATTGCTCTTAACTTGAAATATTTGAATAAGCTAGTTCATACATTTAACTTAAAATTAAACGTAAACGTAAACTCAACTTAAATATTTTTAGCAGTGGAAACTTGGCTAGCTAATTCAAAAAATGTTACCTTGCTAATTGAAGACACAATGTAGCATTGAGATCCTAAATGGCACACTTCGTGCGCACTTTCGATCGTGTGGACTTACAATGGCCGTTGCACGTGTTTTATTTTTAATTTTAGGTCTCAGAAGGGTGCTCGCGAGCGCCCTCGATGGACACTTCAGCTGAGCCTGCACTGGTGATGGTTGCAGACTTTTTCCCGGCAGTCAAAGCGGCATTATGTCGGGAAAGTGAGGTTTTAGGGTGCCATTTGGGACAGGACCTTACTCTCCCTTTTGAGTGGCATGGCAAAGCAAGCTGGGAAATAGAAATCCCAGCCGTGTTTCAATGTAATTTGTGTTAGTCTAAATTAAAAGAAACAAGTTAAAAAACCTCAAAACAATGAAACAATTCAGATGACTTAAAAAATGTCAGTTTTGTGAACTCAAAAGAAAAAGATTAGTTTAATTTGAGTTGGCTCAAACCAGTTCATTATTTTGAGCGTTAAGGTTTACAGTACATCAAAAAGTTCTATTATGAATATTATGAGATTTTATTTACCATGTACCATTTAATTTGATCATATTTTAAGAAATCATTTTATATCAAGAAATCAAATTAAAACAATGGATGTTGTTCCTTTTAAGAAAAGAGGGATTTCTATTTGAACTACTTTCATTGTTTAATTTTCATACATGTTGAACATCTTGGACAGTAATTTTCCTTTCCAATTTGACACGACTCGTTCAAATTGAAGAATGACCCAGTTGCATGTGATATATTTTTTCTTTCATTGAGCTCATACGAATCTGTGGGTGTGTTTAAGCATGCGTGTCCGTTCTGCTCCATGTGTGAATGTCATACGAAAATGAACCAGCGCCAGAACTGTTGCTCAGACCACGTGGCAGCTGATAAGTCACGCTAACTTCTAGCATTACGCCAATCTCTTTGCTTTATCCTTTTTATAGACCATTGAAATGCCCGTAAAGTACAAGCTTGTAAACAAGAACAACTGACTGTTTCTGGCTGGAGGACAAAGAGAGCAATGTGTTCTATCATTAGGCTGTATTTTATGAGTGCTAATGAGATGAGGTGTTGTGTGACTAACAGAAGGCTTTTCTCTGCAGTGTGCAAAAAACAAATATCTTTATGGGATTTTTAGTACTAGGGTTACTTTCACACTAGAGAGGACCCGGTGTCTGTTTGACGTCAGAGCTTGCTTCATTTGGATCGTGTGAAAGTGGTTTTCTCAAGTTAGATGAGCAAACTGGCTTGGGAAATGTATTTATTTAACTGAATTAATTTATTGCATTTTATTTAATTATTCATTTTATTTTATTGTATTTTTACTTGATTTATTTAACTTATTTTGTTTATTGTACAAGTGTTGGCCTACTTTGTTATTATTTTATTTATTTATTTTACTTTTATTGTTTTACTTTATTTTATTAGTTTGTTATTATGCTTTATATTACATTTTATTTGTATTCTAATTAGTTGTATTTTTAGTTGTATTTTTATTTCGTTTTATCTACAGTAACCATCTTCACCAGGACATTCTTATAAAAAACATATTTTAAAAGCTAATAATAATGATAATTATGCAGAGTTGTTATAGTGGTTATCAGCTGTTGCAGTTGTCCTTTGTGATGAGACAAACATATGACTTATTTATAATAATAACTATATTAACTATGACTTATTTATAATAATAACAACTTATTTATAGACATATGATAATTTGGACCCGAATAATTCAGTGTGAAGAGAGACTTGCATGGGAAATGGGATGGAATCAAACTTAAATGTTAAGTATTAGAGCGCTAGCCAATAGATTACTAGATTTTTAGATCTAGATCCAAATTAAACTTTGAATAGATCCAACTTTTATCTAGATCCAAATTAAAGGACTGAACTGGGTCAGAGTGGGTACTTTGGTTTGTGAAGTTGTGTAAATTCTTATATGACTATTGCATGTTTTTTTTTTTTTTTTTTTTAGCTTGGTGAAAATGATATAAATGAAAGGATCAGGATGCTGTTGCCTCTATTCAGAAGTTGATCATTGTAGTCTGCCTGTTCAACACATGGTAACCTAATATGAATGATGTGAAGGCAATACCGCACCATCGCTGCTATATATAGACTGCCCTCAGGGGTGTGTACCTTAATGACACATGCACTTCCCTGGACACGTCTCGCAAAGCTTGTCAGGGTACGACAGCTTCATCATGTCTCTCACGGCTTCTGTCCTGCTGGGTGATTTCCATAGAGAACCAATGCCTGTTCTCATTTTACCAGAGTTGTATGTAGGAGTACAACGAGTTATGTGCACATGGAGATATGCACTCATACATTGGATTTATTTAATTTTGTTTTGTTTTAAATTCATTTTTATATGCTTTCATATTTATATGTAGTTTTATTTTTATCTTCTTTTTATATATATTTTTTGTATTTTATCTTATTTTATTTTTTATTTGTTGTTTTTATTATTTTATTTTCATGTAAATGCCAAAATGGATAAACAAATTTAAAAGAAAACAACATTACAAAAATAAGATATTCCTCCCCTTCAGTGGACTGGTAATGACAGTGAATTCTCTATGTTCTAATGTGTGAACTTTGGCCCTGGTTTTACAGTATCAAATGTTTATCTTTGGTGAGAAAGTCTTGCCAAGTCGTCTAGTAGGCTTGGCAGTACATCACTACATCTGTGGCCTTGTACAATATCCTGCAGTATTAGGATGAACAGTTGGGTTTGTGATGTGAAATGTTAAATGTCAGTTAAGCCATCATTTTGTGTATGGCAGTAATTATGCTTTTTTTCTTCTTCTTCTTTGCATTGCAGAATGTTTATCATGATGATAGGTTAACTTTAAGGTCATGATTCTTCCCAGGCTTACTGGGTCAAAGTGATGCTTTTATCTTAGAACAACCTGAAGGTCAAGTTTTATGAATTCAAATGTTTTTTGACTAATTTGAGTTTGTGTTTGTGTTTCAGATTCAAGAGCAGATTTACAGTGGTTCAGGAGCGTTGCTACTGTTACAGAAATAATGACATGAGTGAGTTTATTTCTTCACAAATTATTTAATAAATTACAATTCAGTTGTAATCATTTATTCCTTGCCAGCTATACTTTTTCAAAAAACTATATTTTTTACAATAACGATTTACAATTACATTTTTATTTCAAGTCTTGACAGTTCTTTCATGATATACATTTTCTTAAATTAAGCATTACTTCTTCTAAAGCTAAAATTATTTAATGAATATACAGTCAAACTTAAATTCAGACACCTTCAACATTTTCTCACTTTATCACAGATTATTCGCTTTAGAAAATGGTTTTAAAATATGACAAGAACTCCAGGGTTAAACAAAATCATCTTGATTATGTCAGATAACTTTGAAAGATAGGTAGGTATTGAATTACAATCAACAAATCAGCTGTTACATTTACACAAGATACCAAATTTAGGTCAGCCAATGACCAAGCAATGCTTCCTTTTGTTCAGTCTGTGGTGTAAAAGGTCACATTAGCAATAAAAAAAAAAAAAAAGAAAAACACTTGAGCAAAACATGGTGAGACAAATTTGTATTGAAGAATATGTCACGGTTTACTTTATTTTACTTACATAAATGAACTATAGTTTCCTGCACTGACTAGTAAAAAATAATATCTGGTGTAGGAATAATTTTGATTTGATTGTACATTTGAACATGCTAATTTCACTTACATATACAATGTGTAATCATAATATAATGCAAATGCTTTCTGTTTTTTCTTAGGAGGGGGCTAGTGCTAACATGTGGTGCCTCCTGTCTCACACCCGACTGAAAGCTCATAAACCCCACAGGGACCCACAGCAGGCTTTTCTATCTTGACCTCTGAATCCTCTGATTGACCCTGCACACCAAAACATTCATATTCACACGCACCTTCTGTCTTGCCCACCGACTGTCCTCATCCTACATCCTGTGGCAAGCTTCTCTTCCTTCCTCAGAGCAAGCAGGCCTGGAGGTAAGTTTGCTTTTGAATGAATTATTGAATTGTTGTGTTTATTTCACATGGGTCATTGTTGCATTTGAATTGAATAATTTAGTCTGTGCTTTTATTTAAAAAGACTTACAAATGAGGAAAAATGCAATTCATCTTACAAGAGATGGCAATATTCTAACCACAGTAGTGCAAAATACTTCTCTACGAGGTAGTGTATTAGTTAAAAAGTATGGCATTGTAAAGCAAAATACTGTCATTCTTTCTGCTGTAAACAGTATATTAACAGTCAAAGGGCCCTATTATATACCCAGCGCAATCTGACACTTGGCACGACGCAAGTGTTTTTGCTCAGCCTGACGCAGTTATTATTTAAACATCTAGCGTCACGTTGTTTAAATAGCAAATTTACTCGCACCCCTCTGTTTTCCCATGGGTGTGCTGGTCTGAAAACGAGGTGTGTTCAGGTGCATTGTTGGTGCGTTGCAATTTTGAGGCAACTGAAAATGACTGCACCTGACCAACGAGACCCTGGGCCGCAGTGTTTTTTGTGTTATTTAAAGGGCAGGCTTGTAATATGCGCCTTTAGGCGGGTCCACAACGCACGTACACTCTGCTTATTACACACACAGGGATGCGCAGCGGACACAAACATTTTTAAATATGAAAAATTAAAGGATTAAAATGTAAAAGATTATTATTGTGTACATGCCAGACACACCCTAAGGGCTCTTTAGCCATGCGCATCAGACCATGTGGTCAGATCGTTAAAATAGGGCCTATTTTTGTCTTATGATGAAGTCAGCATAGAAAGGAAGCTGTCATCATCTTTGCTTCGCTATTGTGATGTATATATTCAAGAGAAATGGCATCTTGAACGAGGAAAAATGTTGGGACTTGATTTTGTCCTTTGGGAATTGATTGGATCATTGGGTGGTTGTGATTTGCTGTTACTGTGATGTCATGTGAGTGACGGGTCGTCCCGTCCTCGCACCAGTAAACATGTAATCAGAGAAGGGATGTCACAGCAAGAGGGAGGGGAAGTTATACTGATGACTTCACAGTGACTTCAATGTAAACAGATGGAACAGATCTTTACGTTTAGACTTTGCTGTCTAAATGCAACTAAACAAATCTTATGTTTTTTTTCTTTTTTTTTCTTTTTCTAATTAATTCTGAAGATTATGCTGTTAGATACCTGAAAAAATGTCAAGTATTATCTACTTTATTTATGTCTTTATTCTATTTTGGAAGCATTTACAATATGTGGTCGGAATTATTGGCAGCCCTGGTACTATGATCAAAGATTGCGGTAAAAACAAAACTGCATTGATAATCTTTTTGATCTTTCATTCAAAAAATTTGCTAAAATCTGACCTTTCATCAAAGTAAAACACTTGAGAGTGTGTGTGTGTGTGTGGGGGGGGGGGCATTATGAAATAAATGTTTTTCTCCAAAACACATAGCAATTATTAAATTCCACTATTAAATACTTTTTGCAACATCCTTTTCCCAAGATAACAGCTCTGAGTCTTCTTCCATAATGACTGATGAGGTTGGACAACACCTGACTGACTTGCTGTTGTTGTTGTTGTTGTATTGGGTCTAATGTGTTTATATTTTGTATCCTGCCTTGTTTCTTTTCATTATTTCTTTTTATATGCTCATTGTCATATTATATAGCAATATGGTGCAACTATGTTGCTTTTAAATGTGCTTTAGAAATAATATTTACCTCTGACTTAACTGACAAGAGATCAGAGCCCATTCCTTCATCCAGAATCTCTCCAGATCCTTCAGATCCAGCTCTTCTCTTCAGCTCATCACTCATTTTCTGTAGGGTTCAGGTCAGGAACTGGGATGGCAATGGCAGAAGCTTCATTTTGTGTTCAGTCACACATTTTTATGTTGATTTTGATGTTCGTTTTGGATCGTTGTCCTGATGGAAGATCCAACCACAGCCCATTATCAGATTTCTAACAGAAGCGTCAGGGTTTGAATTTGTATCTGTTGGTTTTTGCTAGACTCAATTATACCATGAATCTGAACAAGATGTCCAAAACATCCAGCCAAAAAATATGGCTACAACATGAAAGATCCAGTGGTATTTTTAACCATGGGCATGGGGTACTTTTATCCCTATTTGCACCAAATCCATCTGTTGTGTTTGCTGCCAAAAAGCTCTTTTTTTTTTGTTTGATCTGAGCACAGAACCAGGTCCCTTGTGAAGATCCAGTCGTGTCTGACAGCTGAATATGCTGGAGTTTGTTTTTGGATGAGAGAGGGGGATTTTTCTTGAAACCCTCCCAAACAACATGTGGTGATATAGATGCTGTTTGAAACATTTTTTTAGGCTTTCTGACCCAAACTAAAGCTCAACAATCTTTTGCTGCACATCACAACTATATTCTTTGTTTTTACTCATTGTGATGAATGATTAAGAGAATTTGGCCTTTGCGATTCCTCATATTTATACTTCTGTGGAACAGGAAGTTATGGCTGAACAATGTCATGCTCCTATCACCCTGGTGTGCTTACAATTTTTTTTTTTAATATGATTGTTAATATACTTCAGAGATATTTTACTGATAAATAAAATTCTAGGGATGCCAATAATTGTGGCCAACGTATTTTAGAGAAAAACATTTATTTCATACAATCAGCTTTTTTATAAAAAAAATCAAAAGGATAATCGTTGCAGATTTATTTTTACAGCCATATTTGATCATATTTACCAGGGGTGCCAATAATTCTGACCACAACTGTACTACTTCATCTACATTTTTGTTTAACTGGTATTTGTATTGACTGCTGAATGTTTGGTATCATGACAGCCTTAATACAACAGTAGAAGTGTAAAAGTAGAGAATATTTTTTACATGTATTTTAATCAGTGCCTGTTAAATAAACACATTTAAATTGCATTAAATAAATGTTGCTGTTTTTTTGTTGTTGTTCTTGTCATTTTGTTACCCAGGTTAATGTACAAATGTCTACCTCACGCTTAAAGATCCTCTCTCTACAACTGCGACCCTGAACACACTACAAAAATGACCTCCAGCATAGACCGGTAAGTCCTTGGTCGACCCCAAACCATCCTTTGAAGAATTGAGACTCTTAACAATAACCTAAATCTCATGTATTAGCCCAGTGATAAACATCTTCATTTATTATTTTCAGTTAGCTTGTTTGTTAAATGATAGTCAGAGCTAATTTGAAACCATGTCAGTTCCTGTCCAGCACCCTTATAACAGCATCATGTTCCCAACACCATAACCATGCTTACATTAACGGTGCAGCAGAGATGAAGCGCTCCTATTAAACAATCTTAATATCTATGTTCATAAACAGCTTTCCATTCCTCTAACATGCAAATGTAACACACCCATAGGCGGTTGCTATAGTGACAACAGTGAATGGAATGACATTAAACATGCCCACTCTGGCCAGCCTCGATGCGCCCGGCTTTTTTCTAACTGGTTGGGCCTGTTGAGTGACAGTGAGCTGGGCCATTGTGTGGCAGCGGTGTGTGATTTTTCAGGCTAATCTCTGGATTACCGTCATGCTGAATGAAGCGGCAGCTCCATTTTCCTCTCTCAAAGGTTTCCAGGTAAAGTAACTGGAGATGGCACCTATGTTCGAAAACAGGGACTTAAAACCATCACCATATGGTGCTTGCACAATCTGTATTTTCTTACCGTATTCTTTTGAGGCGTCGTAAATCCTCTCATCCCTCAGACCCTCGGGAGCTCTAAGTGGCCCTTCACACAGTACATGTTTTTGACTTTAAACACATCTAGACAGAATACAGGAGGGTTTCAGCTGCATTTTACACAGCCATTTTAACTTGTACAAATTTTACTCATGGTTTGTGTCGATTTATTTGAGTGAAAAAAGTCAGAATGATGTGAGAATGAAGCTCCACACCTCTGACATGGAATGAGAAATACTTTGTTTTCTATTTTATGTGTATTTTTTATTTTTTTAGCTCCTATTGTATTCGTTGCCGTTCTTATTATTCTTCCGTTTCTTCTTCTTCCGCTCTGGAAGTCTATGGCAGCCCTTTTGCGGGAAAGTTATGAAAGTTGGCACACAAATCAAGGACACTGAACTGTCACCACAGCAAATTTGGAGTCTAACTTAACCTTTCTAGCGCCACCAACTGTCCAAATCTCAGATATTCTGAATATAAGCACAAAAAAAAGAACAAATATGGACCCAAACCTTATGAACCATAGCAGAGTCAGCATTATGATTGGTCAGGTCGCCTGTCCATCAAACATTCCACACCACATCAGTTTCGTAACAATGCCACCTATTGGTCGAAAGTGATAAACCATTAAATCGCATTACTAGTGACTTTATTAAAGATTTTTTGTTCAGACATTTTGCCTAAAATCATCTTAATCTTAATGTGCGTTTAATCGCTCATTGTTGCAGTTGGTCTGATGATCCCAGCCACGCAGTCATGACTTATCGTGCCTTTTTTTGTGCTTCCAGCTATATTTGTTATTCTTGTAATTTAACAATCTTGAATATTCGATGTTCAGGATGCCCAGTTGCATTTTATATTAGCAGTCTATATTACATGTTTTGTGTGTATTAATAACAATGTATAAGTTGCTTAAGGAAATAATTACATATTAAATATTTATGCAGTAGCTTTAGTTTATCATAATGTAGAAATAATTACAAATGTATTATACACATTATTAATTAGCTAATATTTTATCTAATGCCCTTTGCTTTTTATTTTGTAACGCTGGTGAAAAAAAAAATGTTAACACTTTAGTTTTGGGTCAAATTCTCCCTATTAACTAGTTGTTTATTAGCATGCTAGGATATTGGCTGTTTATTAATAAGATCATATTAATGCTTTATTCTGCATGACCATATTCTACATCCCATAATCCTACCCAATTCCTAAACTTAAAAACTACCTTACTAATTATTAATATGCAGTAATAAGGAGATTATTGAGACAAAAGTTGTAGATAGTTAGAAAAACGTGAGAAATGGACTTTTATATCAGATGTTATGCATTTTCAAATCCAGATGTCTAATATTGTGGTATTGTATATTTAATATAAGAATCTGCACCATCAAAAAAGTTGAATTATTGCATTATTGCATGATGCTATTTAATATGCACTACAGCATTTAACATTCATATTATTTCATTAAAAAAAATACCCAACTGGAACAGTTTTTTTTTTAATTATGGTAAATCATTAATTTTCATAATAGCGCTTTTTGTTAAAATTCTATCTGAGTTTGTAATTAACCTTTTATAATGTGCTTAGCTGTTATGCACTCACGTTCGCCCTTCCTGAAGTGATGGGACTGGTCTTTCCTGCTTTACAGTTACAGCTAAAGTGAAACCACCTGGCCCTTGAAGTGCAAACGGATACATTTAGACTTCACCACGCAATGACTTCTATCATGATTACCTTTGTTAATATCTACACATTTGAACCTCTATGACTTTAGGACACGCCACAGTTTGTTAGTCAAGGTTCTCTGGTTTTTAGTTCTCATTACTTCTCAAGCCATCTTATGTTATAGAGTTTATTTTAAGCTTAAATTTTAAAATATGAATATGTACTTAAGTGGGGCCAGTAAAACTATATCAGAAAAGCACCACATGTAAACTTACTTTTCTAACAGCATTACTTGTTAAACCTCCAGCAGGCTTGATTTGCTGTACATTCCATCATTATGAAGTTATCACACGTCTTTTTTTGTTGTTGATACAACCAAATTTGTTCAGACATTATTCTTTGGGATGTCTGATGTAGTTAATGATGTTTTGAAATGTCATTCCTGATTTTTTTCTCCCATACACATATTTGACACTTTCCAAACACCATCTGACACAAACTTGGTTGAAATTCAGCAACTTCTTGCGATTGTCAAAACTGGCAAATGTTTAAGTATTGTAATGTTTGCCAGGTCAAGCAATAAGACTTCAACATTGCGATTTGAGTTCATGTCAGGACTCAGGAGTCTCAAGTCCACATCTCTGATGATATTTAAATTCTGATAAACATTTCATTGAGTAAATCTAGGTCAAATGTGTGTTAAACCGTTTTGGCTTGTGTAATTTTACTCAATTTATTTATTTGAACCCCAAACTTATAAACAGTAGTGTATATACTGACAGAATTGATATTAAATGAGCATGGGGCATTGCCATTGCCATTTGGATCTTATTTGAAAAACAATGGCCAGTGAGGAAGTCTAATTTATGTGGCCAACAATGTTAAATTATGGTGTCCTTTTAGTTTCTAGCTCAAATATTGGCTTAATATTTGCCAGAGCCAGTAATTGTTGCCTTTTTGGTAAACATGTTACTATAACATAGTATACTCCTCTTTTCCCAATCCTTTGTAAAATGTACTAATCAACTTTAAATGATCCCTCCTCCCTTAGTTACTGTTGCTACGTCCGACAAGCCATTATTTACTGTGTGAGAACATCATGTGTGGTGTTTAAGGCAATGCACCGACAGACAAAACAAAAGTTACATTTGATATGAAACAAAGTCTCAACTTTCAAATGTTGTCATTTTTTTAAAGAAAGTAAAAAATGAATGCCGTTTTGTGGCTCTTTTTTTCGGTCGTAACACATCAGCGCCTCAGTTAAAGTGGCACGTGAAATGATCATCCCTTCTTACTGGTTATAGCACAAAATAAAAATGAATGAACATCAGAAGGTATGTTGTTTCACCTGCAGAAAGACGTTCATATACACCATTTTTCAAGTTCCAAGTCCACTGATATTAATAATCTATTAACTCTGATTTGTTTGTTGGACAAAATGGCGGATTCAGCTTAATGATTGGTCCAATCGCCTATCAGTCAAACTCCTGAGCGAAGGGTTTATTCGCCTCAGTGTATGCATTGTGATCAATAGTGTGCTTTGAAACTAGATCTCTGGCATTAGTTGCCATCTTTATTGCATTGTTGTGGTCAACTGTTGGTGTGTTTCCTTTACAGAAGTCAAGAAGATAGCAGACTCTGTCTCTCTCACGACACAAACACTATTAAAGTTAATGATCAGCCATCCACATCCTCTATGTGCGTGTGTCCGAGAGAGAACGGTGAAATGTTCATACACAAACCCTGCATTGTTTTTGTAGTACAAATGTAGGTCATCGCATTTTTCTACTTCTATTGCTTCAAATTAGCTCAATTTTAGTATACTTAAATGAGGCGCATTTTCAAAACAACTGGATCATAAAGCAGTGTGAGAGAGAAAATGCCACACTATGAGCGTGCAGTGACTAATTGTGCCTTCAAAACAATTACAGCTCTCCTCTCACTGTAATGTGTGTGAGTGTGTGTCCTGTCGCTGTGTGGAGGGTCTTTTAGATGCAGCAACTTTAAGCCTAAAGACAGGTGTGGAATGGGGTCATTCAGTCGTGAGCTGATACACAATCTCTAATGTGTCACGCACGAGCTGTGTAGTGGCAGACACAGTGACGCATTTGGAAGTGAATGATGAAAGTTGAGTGTGTGGCTTAAAATACAACGAAGCATTCAATTGCAATTCATACATAATGTGATGGTCTTACGGCTCCAAGGCTGGAAAATGTACTAAATGCATGTTATGTTCAACGAATACGTGTTCTCTTTTCTGTTTGTGATGAATAAATGAATGCATACTGTTATGATTTCCGTTCTTAAATCGCAACAAACAAAAGGAGACGCCACACAATCACTGCATAAATAATGCGATTTATTTAACTTGGGTAATAAAACATGAAATGCCAAGTATTCAGTGTACATGTTAGTCAGCGTGTAAGCGTGTGAATGTAAGTGGGAAATGCAAATGTAATCAGTCCAACCAAACATAACCAACAGAAAGTCTGGAACAACACAAGGAAGATGAATCAACGTGAACTCTGATGCGTCTGCGGTCTCCCTCCAGCTCCCACATAACGTCAGATCTCAGGCACTCTCATGAGCGAACGGCAAACAATAACCCACACGCTAGCATTCGCTGCCAGGCCCAAACTCGCTCTTCACTCACTCATTCCCATCTCAGTTAATCCAGTCCCTCTTAAAGTGACCTGATCACACGCCCTCCATCAGCCAATCACATGTAACTCAGGGATATCCAAACTCACGGAACGGTCGCAATACCGATCAGGCATAACATTATGACCACCTTCCTAATATTTTGTTGGTCCCGCTTTCGCTGCCAAAACAGCCCTGACCCGTCGAGGCAGATTTTTTAAGTCCTGTAAGTTGCTAGGTGGGGCCTCCATAACACATCAACTTTGAGGACAAAATGTTGACTTGCTGCCTAATATATCCCACCCACTAACAGCTGCTGTGATGAAGAGATAATCATTGTTATTCATTTCACCTGTCAGAAGTTATAATGTAATCATCGGTGGATGGATGGATGCATGCATGGATGGGTAGATAGATAGATAGATGTGTACTTCTAAAAGATGTACTCATCTTGCTCTCATGGGCATGTCTCGTTTTTCCCCCCAATATAAAGCTCACACAATGAATGTTTGCACCTCATAAAACCATCTATTTCCAATCAGCTGTAGAAAGTAGCCAGTTATGGTTGTTCACTAAGATGTGCTCTAGTATTCAATAGTTTGGGGTCAGTAAGGATGTTTTGTTTTGTTTTTTTGGGGAATTTTTTTAGACTTTCATTCAGCATGGACACAAATTGATCGAAAGTGACAATTTTATAAAGCTTATTATTTCTACAGATCTATTAAAGAATCCTAAAAATACAACTGTTTTTAACATTAATAATAGGGTTAGGATTAGGGTTAGGGTTTAAAATTAGATAATAGGGTCTGGCATTACATTTTCCTTGAGCAAATCCTAATGTTAGAATGATTTCTCAAGGGTCATGTGATCCTGAAATGTGATACTGAAATGAAATGATGATGCTGAAAGCTTTGCCATCACAGGAATAAATTACATTTTTAAATATATTTAAATAGAAAGCATTTATTTTCAATTGATATAATTACTATATATTTTTTATAACATAAATGCTGCTTTAGTGAGCTTTTTTCAAAAACATGTAAAAATAATCTTACCGACCTTAGACTGCACGACATATAGTGGATTTTTTTTAAATAAAGGACACGCCTTTTTTAAATGACAAATTAGGAAATAAATCAACACAGGAAATTGTCTATTTTATAGTCTTTTTTTACAGTAATTATGTGTTTAGTGTTTTTTTTTTTTTTGGTCACAATATAAACTGAAATTAGGTGAAAATATTTGCTATTTCTGACTCTTTTCTCCCTAATTGTCCTGTTTAAATGTTCTTAGTCAAATCTCTTCATATTGTATGCGGCCACCATTTTGAGCTGATTTTTATTCACAGAACAAAAATAAATATCTTTGTTTTGCAGCCAAATCAGTTGACGTCAGTGTATTTTTAGACTCTAGTAGATGTCAGACATTATTTTTATTTTCCCTTTATTTTCTTTTTCTGTTTCCTGCAAAACTGTGTATTGTATCTGTTCTAAATTAAAAAATCCAGTTTTCACATGCAGCAATAATATCGAACATATAATGTGGCATTATTAGAGTAGTGGGTGCTTCCTTACTCAAACACACAGTCACACACCCACATCCATTGATGCAAATGGACTGGGGCAAACGCTGGATTGTTTATGTAAAAATGTTGGTAATGGACACCCAGTGGCAAAGCAAAATGCACATTTACCCAGCCTGTTGTTTGCACTCATTAATCTCGTAACTTTGCAAATACACACTCGCATGGTTGACTTGCATATCATCTCGCAGACAAAAAAAAAACAATAAATCACTTATGTACGCGCATCACTCTAACTACACACAATAAATGGAAGGTCATTGTGATCTCTGCGGTTCCAGAGACAGACACATTTGAACACCCTGTGCAAAAGACCAATTATCTCAAGGCTAAGATGTCAAGATGACCTTAAAATGATCATTCAGAAACTCTCATTTACATCTTCCCAAAGCCATACTACTTTCTTTGGACCAGAGAAGCTGCCATGACATCAGTCATGAAATCACAACCATTACAAACTGTTCTCAGATCCTCTGCCATGACCAGCTGGTCTTGCTTTCTGTCCAGTGCTCACAAAGCAGCTGAGTCAGAGAACACTGGGTATCTAAATATATCCTAACACACACACACACACACAGACAGCGCCCCTACAGACCTTTCTATCCGCCTCTCAATGCCACCTCCACTGCTGACCTACTGCCTGTTTAATTAATGATTTATTGCCTGATCTGATTATGATGAAATATTGTGGGACATCAGATGAAATGGCTTAAACATTTTCTTGGTTTAGTCTTTTTACATTTCCTCATTAACTCGCTCAATCATTTACTTTCCCTTATGTCGTTCCAAACCCATAAGACTTTCGTTGATCTTGGAAACACAAATGAAGATGTGTTTTAATAAAATATGATAGATTTGTAAAACGAATCCAGACATGTTTGAGCTTCTGATACCACATCTGATGTGCCCTGTGAATTAGCGTTGATCAGTGTTTATGTGAATAAAAACCTAAATTAAATCTGTTCATCATATAAAGCGATCATGGGCCATGATGGTAGTTGAACAAACTCAGGGTATTAGGATTAGGTTCGAGTTGACAAAACCAAACCAGTTCATTCAGGCTTTGTTGGTACCATGACACTGAGTTTTTGATTTGAAAATCAAAATAATAATTTTGTGTTCTGATGTGTGTGTGTGTGTGTGTGTGTGTGTGTGTGTGTGTGTGTGTGTGTGTGTGTGTGTGTGTGTGTGTGTGTGTTAAGCAGAGTGTACAAGCATTGTGCACCTGTCTGTAGCCACATATTTCTAATGTGCATACTGCTCTTTTGACTTTAGACTAGGTTTCAGTTGGTCAGGCACAGTCGGTTTAATTTTCCTCAAAATAGCAACGTGCCAATAATGTGTCTGAAAACACCTTGTTTTCAGACCAGCCCATGAGCAAACAAATGGGCATAAATGCATTTGCTATTTAAACAACGTGGCGTTAAAATGATAACTGCGTTGGGCTGAAACTAGCAAAAACACTTGTGCCGCGCCGGGTGTATGGTAGGGTCCATACAGCCAATCACAAACTGATATTCACTTCTCTCATAGGGCAGGGGGGGAATCACAGGGTACCTCACGATATGATACGATACGTTACACGATACATGGCTCACGATACTGATAATATCGCATAATACAGCAATTCCTGAATGATCGATATTGCTAGACAATCCTTTATACATCACGATATCTGTCTAACTATGAAAACAAAATGCCTGTGAAAAGGTTAAGTGCAGGTTTTCCAGACTTAGTACTTAAACGTGGCTGGGGCATCATTATTTTACTCACACTTCTGTCTGCCATCCTGTCAAAAACATATTTTTCTTAGGTTAGTTAACTTATGTGCACGTTTCCCTCATTCATGTGTTGAGCGTGAAGAGCCATGAATAAGCAACGCTGGGAGCAGGGGAATCTATTTAGAGCGCCTCATTTTATTTATTAAAATATCGATATTTGGTGCCAGCATATCGTTTCTCGCATTGCACGGAGAAGGAATATGAGATATTGCCCTATCGATATTTACGCAGCAAGAAAAAAAGAGCAGTCTATAAAAGAGGACAGCTTTAAATAGTTGATATGTATATATTTTTTTTTACATTTAAGCTCACATTTGTATTTGTTTTATAGCTTTATTGATTCTAAAGCATATTTATTACCTTTATATATGTATATGCATTTAAACTTAGTGCTTAATAATAATTGATAAATTAAAATTGCTAAATAGTGACCTTTACTTTGAAACAGAAACAGGGGGTGTGTCTTCAATGTCATCAGACATGTCAGTGAGTTGATTGGTAAAATTTAGGTTTGAGCTCTAGAGGTTAGCCGTAGAGCGTAAGTTACTATGGTGATGAACACAGATAAAAGCCAAACCACTTTCATGGTGCCTAAAAGCCAGGGTTGGCTCAAACTAAACTCAAACTGGCTTTGTGGTATTGGCCCCATGTCTCTTCAGAAGACTTTGATTAAACCACTCATTTCATATGGATTCATTTTACAATGTTTTATATCAAGAAAACATGAGCAATTGATGACAGAATATACATTTTTGGTTGAACACTCAACTGAATAATGATTTCAACTTTTTAAAGATTTTCAAGATTTTCTGTTCCTCACACAAAGCTATCGTATGACTTCAGAAGACTTACTGTGCGCTGTTTGAAAGCTTGAAAGATTCAGTTCCTCGTTATTAATATTTGGGTATCAATCCCTCAAACACTAGGATGGGTGGGGAAGGAACCTGTCTTTGATTGACCGGGCACACAGCAAGGTAGAGCACACGTTGATCTAACCGTTTTGACTATTGGTCTTTTTTTCAGGGATGACAGCAGTATCTTTGATGGGTTGATGGAAGAAGATGAGAAGGACAAAGCAAAAAGGTGATTAGACAAACAAAACATTATGATCATGATTGCTCAACGGAAATTTCTTTCTCTTACCCAAGAAAAACTTCTATAATGAGTCAACCCTTCATTCCATTATCTCATGCAAGAGTGGCTTAAACATGATTCATTGCACTGGAGTATTGTATAGACAAGTCCTTTTTAATGGTAATATCTAGAAACTGAAGTGTGACCTAGTTATAAACCTGAGTGCACAGATTCACCCTCACCTTCTGTATATAGTCACAGAACCGTAAAACCCAGCAATGCAAGATTTTTCTCAGATCAGAGAGTGTCCCATTATCACTTTTAGAATTTAAGACAATTAATAGTTACGTGACATGTAGTTTAGAGCTCAACTGTGACTTTGAACACTTCTGAAATACCAATGAAATTATCATCTCATAATCTTAAAGTCAACGAATGGTTTCCACTGTGGAATTTCCCACCTCTTGTTTTTCCAACAACAGAGTATCTAGGAACAAGTCGGAGAAGAAGAGGCGAGACCAGTTCAATGTGCTCATCAAGGAACTGGGCACTATGTTGCCGGGCAACACCCGCAAGATGGACAAGTCTACCATCCTACAAAAGAGCATCGACTTCCTGCGCAAGCACAAAGGTTAGTGTAGCGCCATAATCAATTATTAGTAACCAGATATTTTTAGATCTCAATTAATCATGTGTTTTAAACCAGTTATCATTTTAAAAAATGAAAGTCAACTTAATTTACTATTTTCAATCAATAATGTATCCAAGATTTTTAACATCCAACTTTTTCTCTGTAATTGTTTAGTTGATTTAAGTTGACCTCACAAGCCAGACTAGTTACTATCCATGTATTCTGGCTAAGAAGCGCCCACTTAGACAGGAAGGAGCCGTCTGATGAGATGTAAAACCTCCACCACAGTTTGCTTTTCTCACTCAACATGTAGGAGTAGATATTTCTGATATAGTTTTATTGATAGACAATAGTCTGCATATGACAAATTGAAATATTAGTGCAGCAGTAAAAGCAAAAGGTTGAAGAGACGCCACCAAAGAAATTAGGACATCTTTTAGCTATTCCAGTCCTTCCTCATATGAAAGGATTGCTTTTGGTATTATTTTGGGGATGATGCCATTTTTGAAAGAGGTGTGTGTGTCAGAGATTGAATAGTTCGGTGCAATTTTAAAATCTTTTAGAAAACTAAACCTAATACTAAATAAATCAATACAATTATTCTAATATGAATTATCAAATATATTTAAAAATATCAAAGTGATTAATAAGATACAAATGAAAATGATACAGTGCCCTCCACTACTAATATTGGCGCCTATGGTAAATATGAGCAAAGGCGTCTATGAAAATAAATCTCCATTCTTTATCACTTTGCGCTTTCATAAAAAAATAAAAAAAAATAAAAAAAAATCACAATTGTAACCTTTCATTGGAGTAAAACAATTGAAAGTGGGGGAAAACTCATTATGAAATAAATGTTTTTCTTCAATGCATGTTGCCCACAATTATTGGCAACCCTAGAAATTCAAGTATATTCCCATTCATATTTACCTATTTTAGCATTTGGGTGACTAGGAGCATGAAATTGTCCAGCCATAACTTCCTGTTTCAGGAGTATAAACAACATGAGTCTTGGGGTCAGAAAGTCAAAAATATATCAAACAGCATCTATATCACCACATGTTGTTTTGGGAGGGTTTCAAGAAAAATCATCCTCGCTCATCCAAAAATAAACTCCAGCATATTCAGCTGTCAGACACAACTGGATCTTCATAAGGGACCTGGTTCTGTGGTCAGATCAAACTACAACAAAAAATATACTGGCTAAATATACCACTGGATCTTTAATGTTGTAGGCATATTTTTTTGTTGAAGGTCCTGGACATCTTATTCTAGTAAATACCAACAGATAAAAATTCAAAACCTGTCGGCTTCTGCTAGAAATCTTATATAATGGTCCGTGGTTGGATCCTCCATCAGAACAATGATCCAAAATCAACACTAAAAACGTGTCCCTGAGCACAAAATGAAGCTTCTGCCATGGCCGTCCCAGAGTGATGAGCTGAAGAGAAGAGCTGGATCTGAAGGATCTGGTGATATTCTGGATGAAGGAATGATGTCTGATCTCCAAACTCATCAGACATTACAGAAGAAGACTCAGAGCTGTTATCTTGGGAAAAGGATGCTGCAATAGTTGGGTGCCAATGTGAACTACACTGTAAACAAATATTGTTGGTTTAACTTTTTAAAAAAGTAAGTTACCTGGTTACCCTAAAATGTTGAGTTAATTGAAATAAAAAATTGAGTTAATACAATGAAGGAAATTGGTTTAATAAATAGAAACTCGTAAAATACCACGTAAATAATATATTTTTTTTTTTTGGTGATAAATCATGAAAATAGCACAATTTGGCATGTTTCACTGCAAAACTGCTACAAATAAAACACATTTTTATGCAATATGCTTACTAAATATTGCAATACTATTTAAATAAATGATGATGCCAATTCTCAAAAATTTGCATTGTATTAACTCAAAGTTTTAATTTCAGTGAACTTAAAATTTTAAGGCAACCAGCTAACTTATTTTTTTAATATTTTTTACAGTGTATAAAAAAACACTGACTTCATAATGAGATTTCCCCCACACTTTCAATTGTTTTACTTGTATGAAAGGTAATCTTGTGATTTTTTTTTTAAATAAAAGCTCAAAAGGATAAACAGTGCAGATTTATTTTCACAGCTGCCTTTGCTCATATTCACCAAGAGTGCCAATGTTAGTGGAGGACACTGTGTGCACCCTTAAAACTGACTGAACTCATATTTTTAAATATGAAGCAAAATCAACATTAAAATAACTAATCAATTTTCAAAGGGCGCTAATATTGATATAAGTACATAATTATTACGATCTGTGAGTTTATTCTGTTATATAAAGTTAGCATTTGATAATTAATCAGACATTTAGTTCATTAAACTGATGAAAAAAAGTTTATATTGTGCAGTTCATCCTCGAACCCTAATTGTTTTTATATTGTCTTACCATCAGAAATTGCTGCGCAGTCGGAGTCAAGTGAAATCCGTCAGGACTGGAAGCCGCCCTTCCTTAGCAATGAGGAGTTCACACAGCTAATGCTGGAGGTGAGGACAAACTCTCACTGGCACTGGAACATATTCATGTGTATTCATTCAGTAAATGCTAATACTAGAGAATTATGCTTTATTCTTTTAGGCACTAGATGGCTTCTTTCTGGCCATCATGACGGACGGCAACATAATCTATGTCTCAGAAAGTGTTACGTCTTTATTAGAACATCTACCTGTGAGTATTTATTTGATCAAAAACACTGTAAAAATGTTATTATAATTTAACTGTTATCTTATTAACTATATCAAATGTAATTTATTCCTGTGATGTCAAAGCTGAATTTTCAGCATCATTACCCAGTCTTCAGTGTCTTTTATATGAGGACATTTATTGTCATTTGGTTATTTATTTATCAACATGTAAATGGAAATTTAGCAGTGGCACAATGCAATGACTGTCCATCACCTTGATACAGTTATGAATACAATGGTTGATACAGAATGTTTACTACAAAAAATAACTCACTGTCACACTGTCTGTGTGAACGCAGCTTTACTGTGTTAATATGAGAGATACTGACACAGTCTGTTGTTGTGTTTTCAGTCTGATCTTGTGGATCAGAATCTGTTGAATTTCCTTCCACTTGGTGAACATTCAGAGGTGTATAAAGCCCTGTCCACACACATGCTGGAAGGAGAGACCCTCACCCCAGACTACCTAAAGAGTAAGAATCCCTCTCATACATATTATCCATCTCCTCATGACCAAATCATTTGTTTCATTCTCATTCTGTTTCCTCTGGTGTCTCTCGCTCTCTGTTATTGTCTGATTTCTGTGAAAACGGATCACTAGACTAAAGCTCATTAATGCTGTTTTCTTGTTTTTGTTTTGTGCTGTTTTGTTTGCTTCCCTGCAGCAAAGAACCAGTTAGAGTTCTGTTGCCACATGCTCCGGGGCACGATCGACCCAAAAGAGCCACCCGTTTATGAGTATGTCAAATTCATCGGAAACTTTAAGTCCCTCAATACTGGTGAGTGTCAGAACGAGCACCCGCGGCATCAGCCGAGTCTTTCATATCGATCCATTTATTGAATTACCCAGCCAAGTGCTTGATTACTTCTTATGAAAGTAGACGGAGCAAAGATCATTATTTCAATAGGAAGTGTTATGAAGCTTTTTTGCCAGAGAAACAGGCTTCTGACCCCGATTTTAAGACATATAGTTGACCGTTTGTGACTAGAGGTGAAGTGTGTGTAATGTGACTGGTGTCAGCAAACATAATTACAAAAATAATTCATGTTATTGTTGTTGTTGTTGTTCTTGAAAACAGATAGCCTTGCCCCAAACGCTCAACATTCGCGGAGCCAATATTGATTGGGGTGATCAAACATGGGTTCACATAGACTTAATTATAGTTTTTAGAGGTATTTAAATATTTTAAAATTGCATCACCTTTAGGATGTACTTTATAAACAATTAAGCAATTTTGTAGATTAAATTACTGATAAATAATGTGTTTATTGATGACATTTTTTTTTTCAGCAACAATATAATTCACAATAACAATTAAAACATTTTAATTACATTTTAAAAGTATATCTTACCCACACAATATTGACACAAGTATTGGGACAATTCAGGTGTTGCAATCACTTCCATGGCCACAGGTGTATAAAAGCATGGTGCCGTAATAGGTTGCCACCTGTGCAATAGGTTCAAAATAAATGTATAAATAATAATAAAACATTTCCTGACTACTAAATATTCCACGGTCAGCTGTTAGTGGTGTTATAGCAAAGTGGAAGAAATTGGGAAGAGCTTCATGGAATAGGTTATCATGGGCGAGCAGCTGCATTACATCACCAAGTGCAATGCAGAGTGTCAGATGTGGAGTCAAGCACGCCGCCACTGGACTCTAGAGCAGTGGAGACGGGTTCTCTGGAGTGATGAATCACGCTTCTCTGTCTGGAAATCCAATGGACAAGTCTGGGTTTCTCTTTCCGTTCTCTGGCAGGAGAACGGTACTGGCCTGACTGCATTGGGGACAAATGGGACATTTTGGACAAAGTTCTTGCTCCCAACTTTGTGGGAACAGTTTAGGGTCGGCCCCGTCCTGTTCCAACATGACTGTGCACCAGTGCGCAAAGCAAGGTGCATAAAGACATGGATGTCCTGACCTTTGGGATGAATTAGAGCGGAGACTGATGCCAGGCCTTCTCGTCCAACATCAGTGCCTGACTTCACAAATGCGCTTCTAGAAGAATGGTCAAAAATTCCCATAAACACACTCCTAAACCTTGCGGAAAGCCATCTCAGAAGAGTTGAAGCTGTTAAAGCTGCAAAGGGTGGGCCAACTCCATATTAAACCCTACAGATTAAGAATGAGATGTCATTAAATTGTTCATGTGCATGTAAAGGCAGACGTCCCAAAACTTTTGCCAATATAGTGTATATAAGGATACTAATAAATGCTAATACATATAATAAATAAATAAATAATTTCAGGTCAGGTTTTCATAAAGAAGATTTTCATATAATATTTTATGTAAAAAAATAAAAATAAAAAACTTTATATGCTTATTGTTTGACTAATTAATAAATGTTTAAGAAAAATTTAAAAGTTTCAGATTTTTCAGTGTGTCAGATTTTTTTCTAAAATATAATTTTTGTGAATTATGATCCTTCAGAAATGGTTATAATTTTCTGATTTGCTGTTCAAGACACATTTATTATCAATGTTGAAAAAGTCTGATACTTTTTTATTTAACTTTTATTTAAATTAACATTTTTATAACATTATGAATGTCTTGCTGAAAGAAAGTAATTGTTAAAGTATTAATTGCTTCAAAATGTCTTAACAATATCGTACTGCCCCAAACATTTGAATGGTAACTTCTCTAAGATACATTTAGTCAATTTCAATTTAGTGAGTGTTAAATGAATGAATATGAGAATGAAATAGAGATTGAACAGAATTTTTTAACCAAAACCCCCAGAAACGACCTGTTAAAATAAACACTGCAGGACCTTGCAGTTTTAAACACAAAATTGTTTTAGATGTTTCCTCGCAGGGGCTGCCCCCTAGTGGTAGTAGAAAATAAACTGATTGTTCATAATTGCTCATTTAAAAAAAAAAAATCCTTCTATTTATGAAGATTGGCTTGTCTTTTTGTCTTTAGTTCCTAACTCAACACGTAATGGCTTTGAGGGAGTGATCCAGCGATCGCTGAGGCCTGCTTTTGAAGACAGAGTGTGTTTCATAGCAACTGTGAGGTTAGCCAAACCTCAGTTTATCAAGGTAGGTTGAGCCAAAGCCATCTTGGCACCTTCTCATTGGTCCTGTGACATATAATGTTTGCCTGACAGACAGTGACAACCTCAGTGAGATCTGCTGTGTACATGTTCATCATGACAAAGGATGAATGTGTGTGTGGGTGTGTTGATAGAGACTGTACATGTTTGTGCAAGAATTAGCTTTGTTTTTGAAGACACTGATAAATGACCAGCATACAAAACTTTCAGTGAGAAGTAGGTCACTTGGTTTCTGTTCTTGTTTTTGTGTGTGTGTGTGTGTCTGCTAGACATGCTCATAAGTTTGAATGGTCCTGTTTGTAATCTCTGTTCTCAGGAAATGTGTACTGTAGAGGAGCCCAATGAGGAATTCACCTCCAGACACAGTTTAGAGTGGAAATTCCTCTTCTTGGACCACAGGTACAAACCTCATCTGTTCTCACGACTGGGTTTGTGTTGCTATGAGCTCATTGTCAAGAGCATGCATCACCTTCCCTCTCCTGTAAAACTAAAGAGTACCTCTGCTACTTTGTTCCACTTAGGACTTGTTTACTCCGGATGTTATAGGGTAAGTTCACCCAAAAATGAAAATTCTATCAATAATTACTTACCATAATGTCGCTCGACACCCGTAAGACCTCCGTTCACCTTCAGAACACAAATCAAGATATTTTTGTTGAAATCCGATGGCTCAGAAAGGCCTTCATTGATACAATGTCATTTCCTCTCTCAAGACCCATAAAGGCTCTAAAGACGTCGTTACAAAGCCCATCTCACTACAGCGGCTCTACAATAATTTTATGAAGCAACTAAAAACTAAATAGCAACTTATATAGTGATGGGACGATTTCAAAACAAAGTTTTGAACGTTATGAATTAGTGTATCGATTCATGATTCGGATCGCCAAAGTCACATGATTTCAGCAGTTTGACATGCGATCCGAATCATGAATCAATCCGCTGATTCATAACCGTTCTTAACTTTCTTTTAAAAATTGGCCCATCACTATATAAACCGTTATTTATTTTTTTGCGCACAAAAACTATTCTCGTCGCTTCATAAAATGATTGTAGAGCCACTGTAGTGAGATGGGCTTTGTAACGACGTCTTTAGTGCCTTTATGGGTCTGGAGAGAGGAAATGACATTGGTGTCAATGAAGGCCTTTCTGAGCTTTGTGTTCCGAAGATGAACGGAGGTCTTCAATCAAAGTAAGTCATCAATGACTGAATTTTCCTTTTTTGGGTGAACTAACTCTTTAAAGTCCCCCTGTAGTCAGTAATTTTCTCCCTTAAACTAATCTTTGATTAAAATATATATATATATTTTTAAAAAAACATCTTTATTTCTTAAAATAGCTTGAATGTAACTCTACACCCTTGCTTCATTTAGTATACGTGGAACCTTTAATATGCAAATTAGCCCGCTCTCACACTAGCTCAGAGACTCACTCAGTCTGGTAAACTTTTACTCAAGTTACTGTAGTAAACGCTGCACAAAGGTATTGCACTTTACAATGTCGGACACATAATAATAATGTGTTGCTAATGTTACACAAACCATGTTCCCATTTGCCATCTCAGTCTGCCTTCTAAAAATCAGCTTTTTAGAAACGCTTTGAACATCATAGAAAGTCAATGGAGAAAGGCATATATACATTCATAATAACATCTTAATATACATCATATACATAATTCACCCGCTATATTGCTAAATGTACCCGCTTTTTCATATCAACAGAAAAATATACCAGGATAACCTGCTTCTCTTGAGACTCCCCTGCTTCACAGCATAGTAATGATGATATGCTGACGTGAATGGTTACAGTTTGTGATGTCAGAAACACCAGCGATTACCAAACAACACCATGTTATATGTCTTTTTTTTTATACTGCATTTTGAATTTGCACAGATAATGTAGTGCGTAAGATTACATTTATTTGAATGAATAAATTATAGCATTTATTTTAATTATATGAGAGAAGGAGAGAGCGAGATGAGGGATGTTTGTGCGAATTACTAAGCAATAGGGTCATTTCACCGTCTCGGTTAACTATAGACCCGGTATAGTCTTGAGTAACCCACTTCTAGCCAAAATAACCATGACTTTGGTTACATGTCGTTTTTTGCCAAAATATCTTGTGTATATTCCATCATGTAAGCAAAGTCAACAGTGATTACAAGATGTCTGGTTTCATGTTCTAGATGACTTGCCTATTCTTGGGCTATAATTAGACTGATCTATAACTAAATCAGATTTTTGCCTTGTTTTAACTTAGATGTCAGGGTTGTGTTTTGACTGGTATCAGACGTCTTTCAAACGCAAATTTGTTTGCTTGGTAACAATGAAGCTGTGAGTTTATTTACTTCAAAACCAGCAAAGCTATTTTATTGATAAAAGTCATGGGGATGTGCTGATAAGAAGTTTGTGTGTGTGTGTGTGTACGGGTTTATATTACATTGTGTCCCCACAATGTAATATAAACCTGAGATCACCTACATTTTGGAGACCAGCCAGCAGTGGTTGGATTCCTGTGATGAGTAGGTTTAGGGGCAGGGGCAGTGTAGGGGGATAGAATGTACAGTTTGTACAGTATAAAATCCATTACGTTCATGGAATGTCCCCACAATTCACAAAAACACAATGTGTGTGTGTGTGTGTGTGTGTGTGTGTGTGTGTGTGTGTGTGTGTGTGTGTGTGTGTGTGTGTGTGTGTGTGTGTGTGTGTGTGTGTGTGTGTGTGTGTGTGTGTTTGTGTATGTACGCAGAGTGATCTCAAAGTGATGTTTGCAAGTGTATGTGCTTCAATGAAAACAGCATGAGTGACATACGTTAATATAGAATGTTATTAAACTGACATAGAACCACCCGTGCATTGCACACCTACCAGCCAATTAAAATCAAGTGTTCAGGCAGACCATATATTATATTTTTAATTTATCCTCTCGGCAACTGTTTGTTACCTTTGAAGAACCAGGTTTCACTCCATTTTGGAAAACCTTTGAATATGAGGTAGGCCATTTTATGTTGCCTAATTTAGATTTTTAAACCTGGAAACATCACATAAATTAACAAAATCATAAAACTCCATTGACATTTTTATAATGAATATAATTTTTTCTAGTAATGCCACACTCTAAAATAATAGAAATAGTGAGTACACAATATTTTTTATGAATAAATCTTTATGAATAAATCACTGTCCGCATGCAGCCCAATTTTTGTGTCCTCGCGGACAGTGCAAATGCGAGTGACTTGAGCGCTTGTAAACAAAGTCCGCTAGCCGAGTGTATCTTTCCATGCTCACGGCCAAGTGAGTATACTTTGAAAGGCTCACACACAGTTGAGGCGGAGAGAAACACTGAGGATCAAGTATACCCGGGCCTTGATGCTCCCCTTGAGATTCTTCTCAGTTTTTGAGGGTGTGTTTATTGTACATGGTTGCAATTTGTTGTTGCGTACAGTATGTCTCAGAGTTATCAGTAGCTCACATTCATCCCACAGGCTTAAAGGCTTGTACATCTGGAATATCATGAATATCATTTTCTCTATAAAATCCAATACTGTTGTGCTTGGAAAGGTTTATACTGAACCTAGACAAGTTGTTTTGGAAAAATAGCTGGTGGCGCTGCTTATACTCTATATATAGTTCAAATCCAGGATTCAGTGTAATCGGCACAGATGCTAGATATTAAAGCGGTTGAATAAGATTTTCCACATTATCAGTTGTTTAGCAGAAGCTAGTGGCGCTTCTGAACTTTTTATACTAAAACATTTGCATATGACTGTTCCAAGTTTTCTGATTTTAGTTCAGTTTAGTTTTTCTTCTATAAAACATCTTGACATTTCTACTCAAAAAGCACAACTTGGCATTAGTGCTTTTTTATTGTTCCCCTTTAATTCATAAAAGATGAGATGGGGTTTTAAGATTTAAGTTTTTTTTAAAGATAGGGTGTCAGTATCATCACAAAACATATCGCTGCATAAATTATAATAAAGTATAATATTTATAATGTATGGATATTTCAAATGTAAATCTTTCACAATGACACATTTACATGAACTATACGAACACAAATACATTTCAATGTAAATTAATTAATAACTTAAGGGAAAATTGGGAAAATCACCATGTGCACCATGTGCTCCTTTGAGGTATGATCTTTGACCTTGAAAACAATTTTACAATAATAATTTTATATTTAATTCAACATGTTTTTAACAGATATCACCAGTGACAAGATATCAATGGACAAAGCGTCAAGGGTTTAATTAGCAAGGGTATTAATTCAACTTTGTTAGTCTTGTTAGACTTTCCACTAATGTTTAACCTGAAAGTTAATAAATAATTAAATGTCATTTGAAGTGGTGCTGTATACCAGATGAAGCACACAAGGGTGTTTTAGGTCCTTGACAAAATCAAATAATTTTGAATGATTTTTCTGTGTTGCTGAAATGTGCAAAATTATTTCCCAAGCTGTTAGGTAATAGAGTTTACTGTCTTTAATACAGAGTTTCTTGACTATTTGTTGTCATATTTTGAGAATGACCTTACTGAATGCATGCACGCAGATGATGTGAAGTTGCATGTGTTATGTTTTGCAGGGCTCCCCCCATCATAGGTTACCTACCCTTTGAGGTTCTGGGTACTTCAGGGTACGACTACTATCACGTGGATGACCTGGAGACTCTGGCCAAGTGCCATGAACACTGTGAGTGGAACTACTATTTGTATTTGCGTGTACCTGGCTGTCTCCCCACTTCTAAATTTTAAAATGTATTTATTATCTATAGCCTCTTTCACACATGCAGTCTTCACTGGTAAATTACCTGTAAATTACCAGTAACAGATCATGTACTGGACCTTTAAAAAAAAAAAAAAAAACGGTAAATTGGTTCTTGCAATTTCCAAGTAAGGGATATTGTAACATTAGCAGTAAATTACTGTTAATGTTCGCTGTGTGAACATGGAATGAAGGTTAACGGTATATTCACATATGAAATCAGAACATGCTGATGTAAGAGATCTGCTTTGGGCCAATCATAAAGACTCATAAAGAAAATAATTACTACTGACCTAAATTTGCTGTTTACAGTAAGGTTTTTAATAGTGTTTAAATATGTGCTAAATGATCATCTGTGACTGCTGCGCCATGTCTCGCAGCTTTTTTAATGTGTCGCACTCGAGACTCAGGCTTAAAGTCCTGTAAAGTCATTCTGGTAATTTTACGGTAAATTACCGGTATTGCAGCTTTGAAAGGGGCTAATAAATCTCTCTCTCTCTCTCTCCCTCTCTCCCTCTCTCTCTCTCTCTCTCTCTCTCTCTCTCTCTCTCTCTCTCTCTCTCTCTCTCTCTCTCTCTCCCTCTCTCTCTCTAGTGATGCAGTATGGTAAGGGCAAGTCTTGCTACTACCGTTTTCTGACTAAAGGCCAGCAGTGGATCTGGCTTCAGACTCACTACTATATCACCTACCACCAGTGGAACTCACGGCCAGAGTTCATCGTCTGCACACACACTGTGGTCAGGTGAGGCTGTCAGAACATGTAAAGTTTGATTGGATCAATGTAGTAGTTTTGCACTGAATCCTAACCCAGACTCAACACAATTGTTTTTTTGTCTCAGTTATGCTGAAGTGAGGGCTGAACAGCGCAGGGAGCTGGGCATTGAGGAATCGCCTCCTGAGATCTCAGCAGACAAGGTGAGGCATTTACTGAATTCAGTTCTGAATCCCCATTCAGCCATCATATATAACAGGCAAATATGTAAAATATAAAAAAAATATTTAATGTAATTTTAATTTCATTTGAATTGATGTAATACATTTATTTTGCTCCTCTTTTGTTAATTATATATTCAAATGTAAATTCCCATTCATCCACCAAATATAGCAGACAAATATGTAAAATAATATGAATTCAATATATTTATACAAATTTACATTTATATATTTAATTTAGGCCTGGTTTCACAGACAGGGATTAAGCCAAGATTAGGCCTTAGCTCAGTTACAACATTTAAGTCGCTTTTATAAACACGCCTTAGAAAAAAACATTACTGTTGTGCATCTTGAGACAAAATAATGTCACTGACATCATTTAAGATGTATAAATACAATTTGTTTTTAATTAAAATAGCAAGTTTATTTACACATACAGTATGTGTGTGCATATATATTAGATTAATAAACATTTCCATTGCCCTTTTAATTGAGGATTATGTTTTCCCCATAGTTACTTTCTTTAGTTGTTTTCTATATACTGTAAATAAACTTGCTATTTTACCTTTATATATAAATATATATTATAGGTAAAATAGCAAGTTTATTTCCTATAATTCATGTTGCTGATTGAACTTAAAGGCATAGGTCACCTAACAATGTAAATTATGTAATTAATTACTCGCCCTCATGTCATTCCAAACCCGTCAGACCTTCGTTCATCTTCGGAACAAAAATTACGATATTTTGGATGAAATCCAAGAGTTTTCTGACTCCGCCATAGACAACAATTTAAGCCACATATTGGCCAGCTCCTGTGTTACACGCAGCCAATACAGAGCTGCCGTTCTGAACCAGGAAGTGCTGCACTGTGGTTACAACGTCAACAGTGTCAGAGTCTGACACACAAGATTTTTTTTTTAATATGAAGTTGTTTTTTTCTTGTTGTTTTTTTGCGTACAAAAAGTATACTTATCGCTTCATAAAATTAAGGTTGAACCACTGGAGTCACATGAACTATTATCTGGACCTTGAAAGTGGTAATTCAATTTTTGTCTATAGAGGTGTCAGAAAGCTCTCAGACTTTAAAAAAATATCTTTATTTTTGTTCCGAATACTTTGAATGACATGAGGGTGAATAATTAATTAATGACAGAATTCAAATTTTTAGGTAAACTAACCTATTAACTTGTGTTGAACCCAGAACAATCCTTTAACCTCACTCTATTTCACTCCGCTCAGTCTCAAGACTCCGGCTCCGAGTCCCAATTGAACACCTCCAGCCTGAAGGAGGCACTAGAGCGATTCGATCGCAGCCGCACACCCTCTGCCTCATCACGGAGCTCCCGCAAGTCCTCCTCACACACCGCCGTCTCGGACCCCACATGTACGTATTCCATACCAAAGACAGTCAGTGGTGGTTAGCAACACAGCCACTGCATGTTAAAATGTTTTCACATATTTTAAACTGACCCATGTATGTTTGTGTCTGTAGCCACACAGACAAAGCTGCAGACAGACCATAGCACACCACCACGCCAATCAGTGTCAGCCATTGAGATGACGTCACAGCGGCGGTCCTCCATTAGCAGTCAGGTTGGTACATGTAGTCATCATCATCAGTTAACTGAATTAAAAGCACTGGAGTCAACACACAAATCCCATTTTAACATTGAAATAAGCTCAAATTTAGGATAAAAAAGCAAAAAGCAAAGCATGACATAAAATTGTCCATTCTTGTATATGTGTGGGTTTTGACCTTGTGTCTCGTCCCTCTTCAGTCGATGAGTTCACAGAACACAGGACAGACAATGGCAACATCTCTTGTGTCTCAGCCTCAGCAGCCTCAACCACTTCAGCCCACTGTGCAGGTAATTCAACATCTATATTACTGCATTCACTAGTAGCCCTCTTGCAAATTAATGTTCGACTGATATGGATGCCACTAGTATGAACACTGTGTGGAAGTTTCAAATTTTAATATTTTATTCAAAATACATCATAGATGACATATCAAATGTTTAAACTGAGAAAATGTATCATTTTAAGGGCAAAATAAGTTGATGTTAAATTTCATGGCATCAACACATCTTAAAAAAGTTGGGACAAGGCCATGTTTACCACTGTGTGTCATCGCCTCTTCTTTTTATAACAGTCTGCAAACGTCTGGGGACTGAGAAGACAAGTTGCTCAAGTTTAGGAATAGGAATGTTGTCCCATTCTTGGCTAATACTGGCTTCTAGTTGCTCAACTGTCTTAGGTCTTCTTTGTCGCATCTTCCTCTTTATGAGGTGCAAATGTTTTCTATGGGTGAAAGATCTAGACTGCAGGATGGCCATTTCAGTAGCCATATCCTTCTTCTACGCAGCCATAATGCTGTAATTGATGCAGTATGTGGTATGGCATTGTCATGCTGGAAAATGCAAGGTCTTCTGTGAAAGAGACGACGTCTGGATAGGAGCATATGTTGTTCTAGAACTTGGATATACCTTTCAGCATTGATGGTGCCTTTCCAGGTGTGTAAGCTGCCCATGCCACACATGCTCATGCAACCCCATACCATCAGAAATGCAGGCTTCTGAACTGAGTGCTAATAACAACTTGGGTTGTCCTTGTCATCTATAGTCCGGATGACAAGGCGCACCAGTTTTCCAAAAAGAACTTCACTTTTTGATTCTTCTGACCACAAAACAGTTTTCCACTTTGCCACAGTTTATTTTAAAGGTGCCTTGGCCCAGAGAAAACACCTGCGCTTCTGGATCATGTTTAGATATGGTTTCTTTTTTGACCTATAGAGCTTTAGCCGGCAACGTCGAATGGCACAGTGGATTGTGTTAACCGAAAATGTTTTCTGGAAGTATTTCTGAGCCCATATTGTGATTTGTGTTACAGTAGCATTCCTGTATGTGATGCAGTGCCATCTAAGGGCCCGAAGAAACTTTAAACTCTTTGCAATTTTTCTCTGAGAAACTTCTTTTTGATACTGCTCCACTATTTTTCGCAGCAGTATTGGGGGAATTGGTGATCCTCTGCCTATCTTGACTTCTGAGAGACACTGCCACTCTGAGAGGCTCTTGACCTAATAAGTTGCAAATGGGTCCTCCATCTGTTCCTTATATGTACATTTAACTTTTCTGGTCTCTTATTGCTACTTGTCCCAACTTTTTTGGAATGTGTAGCTCTCATGAAATCCAAAATGAGACAATATTTGGCATGACATTTCAAAATGTCTCACTTTCAACATTTGATATGTTATTTATATTCTATTGTGAATAAAATATACATTGATGAGATTTGTAAATTATTGCATTCCTTTTTTATTCACAATTTGTTCAGTGTCCCAACTTTTTTGGAATCGGGTTTGTACGTTATTCTTTGCTTGTCAACTGACCCAGAGAAATAGCCTGACAAGCCAAACCCACATCAAGATGTTAGGTCTAGGAACTCACCATTGGCAGGGCTCAATCTGAGGGACGGGATAAACGGTTGTCTTTCAAACTCCCTCTGCACGCAATAGGATAGCGCTTCAATCAACCAGAGCAACGAAGGTGAAGCGGCGCTAGTTGATAGATTTAACTTTTGCAGTATGCGGTCGGCAAAACTCCAAACACTTCTTCCTTTCTTAAGAATGATTTCAGTCTTTGTCCTTTTCTCAAAGAAAATATTATCAATTTTTCCAGAGTCGCGGCCAAAGCCGATTTAAAAGACCAATGTTTTCCAGCTTCTTTGTTTTCAAGAAGCACGCAGAACCGTCACAACTCTGCCGTCATTATGTTAAGCCTGCCCACCAACTCTATACATCATGTGATTGGCCTGACCAGAGTTAGATTTTTCCAACTCACAATCCAAAGGAGAGTAGCTAGACTACCCTGGCTGCAAATTAGATTTTCTGCCGCTAGGGTGTGTCTAGATTTCTAGGCTACCAGAGAAAAAGGGACTGCTAAACTGTTGTCATTTGAATGAATGAAATGGCTACTCAAACCACTTTTCAACCACATTTTACAATAAACAATGATAAATAATCACAGAAGACTAACAGTATAAAAATATATTGTTTATACACATATGTCAGTGCAGTGGACATTTTTGTTCATGGTACAACATGTAAAAACATTTTTTACCATACTATATTGCTATCAAAACAGAGAATCTGAAAGAAGATTTTTTTTAAAAATTGTAATATGTATATATTTTATATACTGAAAATTTATACCTGGTGCTGTCCATTGTTTTGTAGCCAGTGATCCAGTTTTCTACACAGATGGATGCAATGCAGCATCTTAAGGAGCAGCTGGAACAGCGAACACGCATGATTGAGGCCAACATCCAGAGACAGCAAGAGGAACTGCGGCAAATCCAGGATGAGCTGCAGAGGGTTCAAGGGCAAGGGTTGCAGGTGAGAGTGTCCCCTAGCTTTTGATTAAATGTACACTCTGCCTCAAATTGACACTCTTGTGTTCGGGTATGTAGATGTTCCTGCAGCCAGGAGGCGGTGCTCTCAACCTCGGCTCAGTACAGCTGACGCAGGGATCGTCCGTGCAGCAAGGGGGCGCTCTGTCCATGCAGGGGGCGGTGGT
This sequence comes from Pseudorasbora parva, assembly GCF_024679245.1. NCBI lineage: Eukaryota > Metazoa > Chordata > Actinopteri > Cypriniformes > Gobionidae > Pseudorasbora > Pseudorasbora parva. The sequence goes on along the minus strand of NC_090186.1, from coordinate 8,056,318 downwards.
GCAGGCGGGGAGTCTGCAAAGCGCCCTGCAATCCACACATACAGGGACACAACACACTGTCACACAGCATCCTCAGCAAGCTCCGCCACAGCAACAGAACCTTCTCAGAGATCAGAGCTCCACCCTAACTCAGGTGACTGAGAAAACTAGGGCTGCATGCTTTGACTGCTTCACTTTTCTATGAAACATGGACAGAGACATAGTAAAAAAAGTGTACTAGACATTCATATTTTGTTGTTAAACTTAAGATCATGCACATTAATTTATGAAAACAATATGATTTTCAACATAAGATGTAAGTTTTAATTTTACCATAATTGAAATCCTTTGGGTAACACACATTTTTATATGTACAAGTTTGGTAAATTCTATATTCAGCATATTTAAATGCACATATGAAGTTTCAATAGATAACTTTTAAACTTAATAAAAAAGAAAAGAAAAGCACATAACCAATTTATTACAAATTAAACTAAAGTTAACCCTCTGGTACTGTTCGTCGTACGTCAGTCAAAAATATGTACAAAATAATATTTATGCAGTAGTTATTATCTATGTATTAACTTTTTGAGTATTCATGCCTATGAGCACTATGAGCTGATGTTAACTGAAATTTGGTCTCTTTTTAAAGACACTTGGTAAGGGAACTTTTTACAAAAAAGTTATACAATTTTACGTTTATTGTTATAAAAAATGCACAAAAATTGTATTTTCAGTTTTTTATATGGAATACATAATTTTCAAAAGATGTACTCCAAAATTGTGAGAAAATCACACAAGTTGTTACAAATTTGAGCTTGATGTCTCAAAAAATGAGCTTTCAGTACAATTTTGTTTGAGTACAGTTCCGAAAGTTTCCCCTAGATGAAATTAGTCTACCATTCATTTCAAATGCTATCATTTTAAACCCTAAAAAATATACAAAATAAAAAATAAACAAGTGACTATTTTTTTCAGGACCATATAACCTTTTTGAATAATGTCCTTGATTTGTTTCTGTGTGAGTGTTCGCAGTTCACACTTCACACACCAAGTTTCGTACCATTCTGATGTAAAAAATTCCAACAACAAAAAAAAGTAAAAAATTATTACAGCACCAGTGTTAAAATAAAAACTGGAAGTTTAGAAATAAAAGCTAATTCAACATATTAATAAAAACTATAATAGTATATAAAGAATACTAAAATAACACTGCTGCATTACTATGTTCAAAGAAGTGAAAATGTGCATTTTTGCTAAATTAACGTTAAAAATCCAAAAATATCAAAGACTGATCTGTAAACAAAGTCTGTGGTATCTTCGGATAAAGCATCCTTCTATCAAAGTAAATGCATATATAATATTAGATTGTGTGTAATTATCCTAGTATAATCTAATATCAAGTTTTTCTATCTCTGTTTCTTAGCAGTCTCAGAGGTCGTCTCACACATTGCAGTCTCCCCAGGGAGCACTGCCTGCATCTTTGTATAATACCATGATGATCTCTCAGCCGGCACAGGCCAATGTTGTACAGATTGCCACAAGCCTGGCCCAGAACAGCAGCTCGAGCGGCGCCGCAGTTGCCACCTTCTCACAAGACCGGCAGATACGGTAGATGTAGCACTATTACAAACACACACTGAGACACATCATAAACATGAAGCGCACATTAGAATACACTAGACTAAACAGTGGTGCTTGAAAGTTTGTGAACCCCTTGCAGAATCTGTGAAAATATGAATAATTTAAACAAAAATAAGACGAATCATACTAAATGCATGTTATTTTTTATTTAGCACTGTCCTGAATCACATGTTTTACATTAAAAAAAAAGTTTACATAAGCTCCACACACAAAATTGCTGAATTTATAAAAAAATGACCCAGTTCAAACGTTTATGAACCATTGATTCTTAATCCTGTGTCGTTACCTGGAGGATCCACGGTTGTTTTTTGGTTTTGTGATGGTTGATCATGAGTCCCTTGTTTGTTCTGAGCAGTTAAACTGCCCAATTTTCTTAAGAAAAAACTTCCAGGTCCCGAAAATTCTTCAGTTGTCCAGCATATTTGAACCCTCTCCAGCAGCGACCGTATGGTTTTGAGATCCGTCTTTTCACACTGAGGACAATTGAGGAACTCAAACACAACTGTTATAAAAGGTTCAAACATTCAATGATTCTCCTGAAGGAAACACGATGCATTCAAAGCCGAATTTGAAGATCAAGGTAAATTGTACTTAATTTGAATTTCGGGAAACATGTATCTTCTTTTGCTTCCGAAGGGCAGTACTAAATGAGAAAATTGGCATTTAAACAACATAAGAACATTTTTGACATTTTCATCCTGTTCAAAAGTTTTCACCCCCCGGCTCACATCATCTGCGCTCATTGTGTTTCCTTCTGGAGCATCAGTGAATGTTTTAACCTTTTTTTTAATAGTTGTGTTTGAGCTTTATCAATGGTCCTCAGTGTGAAAAGATGGATCTTAATATTATACAGTAAGTGCTGGAGAGGGTTCAAATATGCCTAAAAACTGAAGAATTTTTGGGACATATTGTACAGTTTAACTGTTCAGGACAAACAAGGGACTCAAGAACAACCATCACAAAACAAAACAAAACAAAAACAAAAAAGTCGTGGATCATCCAGGGAACGACACAGTATTAAGAATCAAGGGTACATCAACTTTTGAACAGGGTCATTGTTTGAAATTCATTTTTTTGTCTTGTGGACTGTAAACATCTTTTTTGTAAAATATCTTATTTAGGACATTGCTAAATAAAAAACAACATGCCGTTTGTATAATCCTTCTTATTTTGATCAAATTATTCCCATTTTAAGAGATTCTGCAAGGGGCTTACAAATGTTCAAACACCACTGTATATTTTGCTCATTTAAAGGCTATGGAAGCCTATTGGGTCATTTCTAATAAACAATAAAACATTCTTCAAACACTCACAGTACAACCAATCTCAGCATTTGAACAAACTCATAACTAACTAATAACCTGTCCTCCTGCCTCACACAGGTTCCCTGCTGCCCCACAGCTCCTCACTAAGCTAGTAACCGGCCCAATGGCGTGTGGTGCAGTTATGGTGCCTACCACTATGTTCATGGGGCAGGTGGTGACTGCGTTTGCCCCGCAGCAGGGCCAGGCTCAAACCATCAGCATTACCCAGCAGCCGTCGGCACAGACGCCAGAGCAGCAGGCTCAGACGCAGTCACAGACAGCTACAGGAACAGCCCAACAGCAAGGACAGGCCCAGGCTCAGCTCGCCCAGCAGCAAACACAATTCCTACAGGTACCACACAGAGAACTGTCAACATCTTAGCATTTATGGCTTCTTGACTTTAGCATTTTTTGCCAGTTTACTAAATAAAGGGATATAGTTAATACATGTAAATAATTTATTGTCATCAGTTACTCACCCTCACTTTACAAAAAGTGAAATCTGGAAGAATGTGCTGGTTGTTTTTTCCAGACAGTTGTGATGAATGAGGACTGAAGCTTTCATGCTTCGAAATGGATGAAAAAGCATCTTAAAAACAATCACTACTCCAGTGTGCAATGTCACATGATCTAACCCTCTTCAATGCGAGTAAATATCCTGTGTTGTATTTTCCTGTCACATTAACAGAGTTAATTTGGAATTATTCAGCTTTTAAGAACAAGCCAGTTTCTCCTGTAGTATACACCAATCAGGCATAATATTATGACCATATACTCTGTCGGTCCCCCTTTTGCTGACAAAACAGACTCCACTGGACCCCTGAAGGCGTGCTGTGGTATCTGGCACCAAGATGTTAGCAGCAGATCCTTTAAGTCCTGTAAGTTGCGAGGTGGGGCCTCCATGGATCAGATTTTTCTGTTCCACACATCCCATAGATGCTTGATTGGATTGAGATCTGGGGAATTTGGAGGCCAATGCAACTCCTCAAATTCATTGTTGTGCTCCTCAAATCATTCCTGAACCATTTTTGCTTCATGGCTGGGCCCATTATCCTGCTAATAGAGGCCACAGCCACCAGGCAATACCGTTTCCATGAAAGGGTGTATATGTTCTGTAAAATTGATTAGGTAGGTGGCACATGTCAAAGTAACATCCGCATGAATGGCAGGATCCAAAGTTTCCCAGCAGAACGTTGCCCAAAGCATCACACTGCCTCGGCCAGCTTGCCTTCTTCCCATAGTGCATCCTGTGCCATGTGTTCCCCAGGTAAACGCACACACACCCGGCTATCCACATGATGTAAAAGAAAACGTGATTCATCAGACCAGGTCACCTTCTTCCATTGCTCAGTAGTCCAGTTCTGATGCTCACGCGCCCACTCTTGGTGCTTTCGGCGGTAGACAGGGGTCAGCATGGGCACCCTGACTGGTCTGCGGGTATGCAGCCCCATACGCAAAACACTGTGTATTCTGACACCTTTCTATGAGAACCAGCATTACCTTGAGCAATTTGAGCTACAGTTGCTCATCTGTTTGATCAGACCACACGGGCAAGCCTTCGCTCCCCATGTGCATCAATGAGCCTTGGCCGCCCATGTTCAACCCAAATATAATTAGCATCCCAGAGGTTCTTCCTCTATTATTTTCAAACTGAATATTTATTCATAATTCATATGGTACTTTACATAATACATATGGTGATGCCTCAATTCAATAGTTTTTTTCTTAGTAGTAGTAGATTAGATGTAAGACATATAGATTATCAGCATAATATGAAAATAATTTTTGTGTTATCAGCAGGATTTCAATATTGCTACATCCTAACCACATGCATATTTATGTTGCGCATTTCCTCCTGCAGGCCCCTCGGCTTTTACACGGAAACCAGTCTACCCAGCTGATCCTTCAGGCAGCGTTTCCTCTGCAGCAGCAAGGCACTTTTGCAGCTGCGACCCAACAGCAACAGCAGCAACTGCAACAGCAGCAGCAGCAGCTGCAGCAACAGCATCAACAACAACAGCAACAGCTGCAGCAGCAACATCAACAGCAGCAGCAGCAGCTGCAGCAACAACAGCAGCAGCAGCTTCAGCAGCAACAGCAGCAGCAGCAACAGCTACAGCAGCAACTGGCAGCTCATCGTTCAGACAGCATGACGGACCGCTCCAATGCGCCGCCTCAGTAGCCGACGCCACGTCAGGGACACAACCAAATCTCCACTGAGCAGTCTTGCAGGCTGGGGGGCTTCTGAGGGGGATGTTCGGAGCTAAAAAAAAAGAAGATCAGTATTTGTACTCTACCCTCTCAGAGACCCTTCCACTGCTTATAGGTGAAGGGCCAGACCTAAGCGGGTGTCGTTTTTCACCCCATGCCCTCTTCGACCTATAGGTAGTTGATCGACGGCTGCTTGCACTGAATTCTGGGAGACGTCCGACTACGAACGCCGAACTTTCTGCTGGCTGGCGAGGGAGCAGCGGCGCCGATTTTCCGCAAAACTGTCACCATCACATCCCCTTTGTCTCGTATGCCCAGTGTGTGCCGTCATCCCTCTTTCACAGGTTTAATTTATGCAGAAAGAGTGCTTCAAGACTTCAAAGAAGTCCCGCAAGACAACAAGCGCCTCTCTCTTTCTCTCTGCCTCTCTTCGTCTTTCCTCCTCATTTTACTCGTCGAAGTAATTATGGGTCAGAAAATATTTTTAAGAATGTCGCGTGGATTCCACTTTTATTGTACAGTGCACCTGTAAAATAATGTGTAAATATATGGACAAAAGGAAAGAGAAACTAATATTTTATATGATGCATGAGATGAAAAGCGTAGTCTGTTATTTGTAGCTTTGAATATACTTTTTTTTCTAATATTCAAAGGAAAAAAGCTAAACTTAATACACATAATGGCTGATCTCTTCACAGACTTCCTTTTTCCAGTGGGATGGGGGTGAGTGTGTTTGTGTGTGTGTGTGTGTGTGCTTGCGCACGTGTTCGTATGTATGTGTGTCTGCCAAGCAGGCAATGCTGGATCCACAGACTGTGTCACAGTTGGTTTAAAAACGCCCTTCGTATTTTAGTAAAACTGTTAAAGGAACAGTCAATCTTTTATGCAGTGACACCTTAGTAATCGCAAAACTATAGATAATGAATATTTTAGAGATGTTTTACATGTGTAAATACTTTAAAGAGAAGGCTACAGATTTACTATATCAGATTTACAGTTAGGCAAAAATATAGAAATGGTGCTTAGACTGTTTAGCGCAGAATCATTACAGCTGGATTATGTACCGATGATAGTTACGGTATTCTTAAAACAGCAGGGTTATGATGAGGACAAATATATTCACATAGTGTTTGAGCTTAACCAATACAGGTAAATTAGCTTAAAGCTATGCCATAGCTTCCTCTAGTTTTACAATGGTTTACATGGTTGATTACACTGTTATACAGTGTTTTCGATATGGTTCACTAAGATGGTTTGAATAACCAGAAATATAAACAACCAAACATGTTTATCATTTAGAGATTATCATATATTTGCACAGCTTTAAGCCAGGAGTACTTTCCCTTGCACGGGTTCCCGCTCATCGTCAAACGATGGCATTTAAATGATAGCGACTTGACTTTGCAAACTTCTTCCACTCTGATAGACAGTCTTGATAAGCAGGAATGTATATGTTCACTTACCTCTGTAACGCTGACACAGTCACTATAGCAACGTCTAGCTCAAAAGCCCAAAGCACAGAACACAAGCCTAGTGTTGACAATCAGATTCTGTTTATTGGCCCCTATAATATTCCAATAAAAAAAATGCCAGATTGTAGATTAATTTGACGTTTAAACTGTTTGACTGGGTCTTCATGATCTTGAGATTTATACTTGCGCTTGTTTGACAAGACAGTCGTTGCTAGAATTGCAGTCGATCAGACGTTGTTAGCAGTTAGCAATCATGAATGTTTTTCGGTAGTTAAACTACTAAAATTATATAAATTATATCAATTATAGTACATTTGAATGATCTCAAACACAAAAAAGTAATTTATATTTTTTTTTTAAGATACCTTAAACATTAAAATATGTTTTGGTCCCACTTTAAATGAACTCTCTACTTTTTACTAATATTTAATTTAAATGTTAAAAAATGCACTTTTTTGTGTACATACTACGTGTTTTGTTTTATATTTAAAAATTCCTGCATGTAATTACAATTTCTGTAATTATGTGTGATTACACTGTTGATCTTTCCTTTCCCGCTTAATCCTAACCATTCTACCGTACTTACCCCTATCTCACCTCAATAGCAGAAAAAATATGCATGAACACAATAAGTACATTTTAACATTTTTTATGTGTACACACAGTTAAATGCATCTGATATAAAGTGTGAACATTTTATATTATAAAAGCTGAAAATAGCAGTTTTGAAAGCTGTATTGGTCTTGTGACCATGTTATACTTTCAATTATTATATTAATCATCACATTTTACTGCACTAATGAGCAATATTGCCTTTTCAGGTTAGTACAAATAGACAGGTTCATTCCAATATTTTCCACATCAGACCTCACCATATATGAAAGTGCCAGTCTGAACGTTCGGTTTATGCGGGATTTTGACGCCTCCCACCAGGAGTGCTGGTCCAATCACAGTTCATGTTGCAGTATCCACCCGATAGTAAGATATGCCAAGTGGTCTATGATAATGCAGTGTGTAATCTAACTCATCCTTTTGTTCTTTTCCCCATCGAGTCTCTCCTACAGTGACGGTCATAAATGTGCTGGTTGTGGCTTCTGTGGTCATGTAGAAGTCATTTTATGACCGAACAGCATGGCGAGATTATTTGATTGAATGTAACTGTCACTTAGCTTTATAGTAACTTTTAAAGAGGAATATATTGAAGAAAAAATTAGATGTTCTTATTTTTCTACAGCAAGGTCAGAAAAGAGAATTTATGCAGATAGGCTATAGTTGATGTGTAAAACGCCTGTTATACACCTTTTGCTAGGAAAGGGAACAGAATATCAAGCTTACTCCACATTGTAACCTCAAATGAAGGATTTAAACAAACTGTGACACACTGGAGGACCAGTTGAACTTTCTCCCCACAATGCAGTTGGATTCAGGAAGTGGTTATTTTAAGGTCTCCGTCTGAGTTAGACATGTCATTGATTTATGCTACAGACTCCTGCTTATGTTTTGGAGTATTTGAAGGTAATACATTTTAAAAAAAGAAAGAAAAAAAGTTAAGTCTTGCTTAAAAAGTAAGACATCCAGTCTGGGTCACAAATGGCCTTCTGATGCATAGTGCATCCTCTCGCACTGGCATCAGATGTCAGCTGTTGACACAGGCGATGATGGTTCGGAGTACAAGGGGTTGTTTTTCTGTTTTCTGCACTGATTTGTATTATGTCAGCCCTAAGGTAACAGAAATACTACGGCTTCCTCAGGTTGGTTCAGAATAATCAAACACCGACATCATTCTTGCCCCTTCTTTCTCTTTCTCACTTGATCTTGTGATAGTGACCTATTCAACAACACATTATTCTGCATTTACCATAAAGAGCCACAAAAAACAGGATCTGTCATAATGGTTGCCCTCATTGTACCTCTGGATTGTCTGTGGTGCTCAATGCAACTGGCGTTTAGTAATTAACCCAAAGAGCTGTGAGGAAAAACGAGAAAACTTGCCATCTTGTTGAATTTGCTTTTGAAATGTTATAAAGCGCCCAGGGGAAAAGGAGGTGGTGAACCATGTTAAATGTTCTGTAGTTCTGATGTACGCACTAGAAGTTCTGAATGTCTATCAGTGTTCTCTTGCTATCATTTAATCTTTGTACGTGTGATGTTCTTTGCAGAGCACTTGTGTTTGGCTCATGAAATCTATCTGGTCAGTACACGTTAATACAGAGGATATATAGGAAATTATTTAAATATACCTATAAATAGGTTTAAACTTTCACTATTTGTTAGGTTTCATCAAATTTCAGAGCTTCGTCAGGGGCTACCAGAGCATAGCTCGGTTTTCCTAAACTCAATTTTTAAACAAAGAAATATCTGAAAACAGTGTGCTGTATTGGGTTCATTTTGTGAGCCAGGCCATTCTTACATTTAACAAAGAAATAATGGAACCTTTTTAAACGAACAGTGCCGTTTACTCCCCTTATTCAATTTTGAAAATAAAACTATTTAAAAAAATATGCATTGTCAACTGTTTTTATTCTTTTTTTGCGGTCTGTTATTAAATAAGTGTCCAATTTTTCCAGTGACTTTTTTTTGCAGGTCACATCGTAACACCAGAAGGTGGCGACGAGTGATTCACTTGTTAATGAATCAACTCAACCGATTCGTAAAAAAAAAAAGTTGATTCATTACGAAATTACTTCACAGCGCATCCGTCGTGTTAATCGGAGACGACGACGGACGGTTGATTCTGCTTTGGCTTGGTTTTGGGAAAACAGAAGTAGGTAACACCGTATTTAAAATGTAAGTCACTCAATATTAACTTATTTTTTTATTGAACTTTTATAAAAGCAAAAATCATATCCTCAATTGTGATAAAGCCTACTTGCAGTCAGTAGTATATTCCTGCACAACCTGCACAACAGTTTCAGGACCGCAATTCTAGGACCCTCGTTTTTTGTGACATCGCCACCTACAGAACTGGATGATATAGCGGTGTGCTGCAGTTTCAGGACCTCAGTTCTACGACCCAGGTGGTTTAGTTAGTAGCCTACATAGTATCAAGATATTTAATCTCAGGTGTATATTTCATGTTATTTTTTAAATTCAAAATGCATCAGAGGTTAATTACAAAGTGTGTAATACCTGCTTTGATGCACAATTTTAAATTTAAACAAATTAATTAACACAAAATATAAATAAAAAATGTATATCAATCTTTAAAAAAAAGTTGAGTACCTTAAATCTTAATTTCTTGAATTATACTCTGTATTGATTAACCTCCTTAAGTTTAACTAATTAGTTCATTATCAGGGAAAATAAAGATGGAATCAGTATATGCAGTCACTAAATTACAGTCAGATATTTTAAAGTTTGTAGAGAGGCAAGGCAAGACTTAAGAATGATTGAAGAATATATATTTGTCATTTTTGCAATAACAACAGCACCAAAAAGACCCCTTTTTCATCAGTTGCTGCACAGACAGAATGATATATAGTTAAGTTAACACTTTTGCACTGCACTGTTGGAGTTGTAGAGAGAGAAAGCCAAACAGAATAATAATGTTACTCATGTCTAATTCCAAATGTGTAAGTATATAAGAGCTATATCCACCAATTGAGACCTTGGTGCTATACAGTTGAAGCTGCATACAATGTGAGGCAACTCACAACTGTAAACATTTCCTATACATTTTACTAAGCTGGATGATGACTGACAGTCCTTATACTAATCTGGTGAACATGGTAATTTTGATAAATGAGCCAAGGCACAAAATGAACTGTAGATAAAATTAATAAAACACTGCACAAGTTATAAAAACCAGCAAGTGTTACAGAGATGAATATACAAATATATATTGTTATAACCATCCTATTTTGAAGCGCTCCATCAGAAGAAGACACCACCTTCTAGACACCATCTAATGAAAGGCATGTCCATCTGAAAGATGTGTAACATTGACAGATACTATATTAGCATATGCTTGGCAAAACAAAAACAACAAAAAAACACTGATGAGACTTTATCCCGCAGTCATTTCTACAGTGATGGCGTGGCAATCCCTAAAAGCAAAAAAAAAAAAAAGGTAACACGTCAAAAGCCATTGCCATCTCGGTTACATTATGAAATTTACATGATATGCAGAATGGAATATAATAATATTTATTTGGAGAGGCTAAATATGCATTTATTAATCACTGCAATGTTATGCCCAGTCTTTTCAGTCTAGCTCCAAGGATAACAAAAAAACATTTGTGCAAGATTCATACAGAAAAATTATTTTAAAAAAATTAAAGGATTAATTTTCAACTTTTTAATCCTTCACAGCAAAAATATATCAGTACAGGCTATAAGAACGTAGCCAAAGTATAAATGGCTGAACTTGTCAAACATTATGCATCATTTAGACAGGCTAATATTGTAGTGCAACCAGGCAGTCAGCGCAGTTATGTAAGAATATTTTATTCTAAACTATGGTAAAACAATGAGTATTCAGCAAGTCTGCCCTCTAATACAGTAAGCTACAGGTAATCGTACACACCCTTAATAACAAGCTTTTGTCATCTTTTTAAGTTTAATTAATGTGCTGGCAGCTGGCTAGATGCATTATAGTCATTAAAAATCAAAAAGGATTTAATAAATCTCAGCCACACCACGATCAAGAACATCCTAGCCTAATTAATAAAACTAGCACACAAAATCTTAATTCGTGTGAATTAATTCTTAATTCATAGCAGCTCACTTACGTACATTTTGTTTCATGTAAAAGTTATAAAATAAAATTTGATTGAATATCAGTACTCACAGTCTGATCGGTCCATAGTCCATCTGAAATTAGTGTTTTGGTGATTCAATTCGGTAGGTGGTCCTGTCACAAAAAACTAGGGTCCTAGAACTGCGGTCTTAGAACTGGGGTCCTGAAACTGCAGCCTCCGGTTGTGCAGGAATACCCTTCTCGTCTCGGTCCTAACGTTACCCCCGAATAAGTGGTCAAATTGAGCCGAGTTTCGTACGTTCGTTCCTGGAACAAGTTACTTAATTTTGGGTATGAATCTATGTGTACTGTTGTGGACACAATTGTAACCGTTCTCGAAAGTTTCTGTTACACCGCAGTATGTGCCGGTATAACTTACGGTAATATGTACGATATAATGTGGCCACTTAAATATAATACCATGAATAATTATTTATTACAAACCCGCCCTTACGAAAAGTAACCGTGGTTGTATTATAGTAAAAGTGTAGTAGCCTAAACATGTTTTGGTTTTTTTGGCTAATTGCTTACCATATATTTATATAACCAGTTTTACCACAAATACCATGGTTCAACTTTGGTTCATTTGTGTTTGTGGTTACCATGGTTTTACTACAATAACCATGTTTTTTTGGTTTTATAAACCATGGTTCATTTTCATAAGGGCGTAAACAAAGTAGCTGTGCTAATTTCTGTTTCTGAACAGTATTTTAAAAGCCATTCAGATTTTTGTATTCACTGATATGTGCATTGCAGCACCGAACTTAAATACATAAACTTAATAGGCTATTTTTGAACTTATTATAAAAAATTTTTTTACATTTGAATCGACAACATGCATTGTAATGTTTTGTATTGTTTAGTCACTTTGTATTAAAGGAACTATGTAAGAAAATGTATTTCAAATTCAATGAATCATAAAATGGCCCTGCATGTCACTAGACATTAAAAAATCATGTTCATTTCAAATACTTATATCACTGACAACAGTAGTCCGGCCAGGATATTGTCATTTAAAAGTTGTTGTTGCAGCCCTCAACTGATGTTGACAATGACTACATTTACATGGACAACAATACTCCGATATTAATATAATTAAGACAATACTCTGATTAAGAGGCTACCATGTAGACAGCGATTTCTAATTACCTTAATCTGGTTAAAGTCATAATCTAACTAAACATAAATCGGATTAAGACATGTGGAGTATGCCTATTTTAGTCGCATTATCGGAGAGCATTACAGACATGTACACACCTTAATCTAACTATTAATGTCGTGTCGGAGATTTCGCAGCATTTTGTGACAGGACACGCAACGTTACGCACAATAGGGAAGTGCAGAGGGAAGGCTTTGTGGGTTCGAGCGGCCTCTGCCCTTTTTGAAAATTAATCAAAAGTGCCTCTTTCAAGAATCATCGATAATATTGTGGCCAATAAAACAGAATTGGAATTATAATTAATATAACAACGTCTACAAAACAGTAACAAATGGCGGAAAAGTCCCGCTTATCTTTTACGTATCTTTCAGTCTGAAATGTCGTTGCCATAACGTGGTACTATGGGCGGTGTGTGTTTTACTTCACTGTTCATTCTGAACAACACTGCGTCCTCAATATTTTTTTTATTTTTGTTGTAATTATTATGCTCATTGTAAAAGTAAAATACAATAATTTTGTATCTGTAATCGCGAACCAGATGGGTCATTCAGTGAACGCCTGTGGCTCGACAGCAGGAAAAACAATCCGAACAGTCACGATTTTTAAACCTTTTTCATAATTAATCAAAGCTATTATTATAAATGCAGGCTGTCAATAAGGAGGAAAGAGGGGCAGTATCTCTTCAAAAAAACAGAAAGAGACAATACATAATGTTACAAAAAATAAATTAACGTAAATGTATATAAAGCATTATAAAAATTGCTTTTTTATAATTAAAAAGTGATTTTTATACTTCTTAATGTAAAGTAACACTGTCCAACAGCGACACCCGCAGGTGAAGTTACAGCGAGTTTCCTGAGCCCATAAAATTAACAGACCTGCCAAAGTCACGCTATGATTGGATGTTGGAGAACATAGCGTGGGACGTAATGACGTGCCATAATCGATCTATGTTCTAGAGAACATGTAAAAGGGGAACATGAACGGAGTACTCTAAAAGCAAATCATGTAAACACCCTAATCAGAATATTGTCTTATTTAGAATAAGGTCAATAATTAGATTACTGCTGTCCAACGTAAATGTAGGCAATGTTGTGTTTTGGCCTGAAGCTCCGCCCTCCACCTATCGACCAATCATGAAGTCAGTAGGGTTTGGGCATCCAGATCCGGGGCCTGTACCATGAAGCTGGTTTAGCTGGCTAGCCTGATTTGTTTAAGCTTAGTTTGTGCCAATCCTGGGTTTTAGGTACCATTAAAGGGGTTTGGCTTTTAGCTGTGTTCATCGCCATAGTAACTTATGCTCTACGGCTAACCTGCTCCAGGGCAGGTTATGTTCTGGATTAGAGATCTCAAACTGAAATTGGGCCAATCAGCTGTGAGTAAAGTGACACACCTCTGATGCAGTAAAGCCACTCCCCCTGTTTCTGCTCCAAATTAAAGGTCATTACATAGCAAATGGTTTTAAAGACTAAAGCGTCTTGCTTTTAACAATGCTTATTTATAATAATATTAATTTTGAATGATTTACTTATAATTTATGTAATTATTATACCTTAAATCAATTACACATTTATCATTTTAGTTAATCAATCATTAATAGGCACTTTGTTAAAATTAATACATAAGTCATATAAATAACATCACCTGCATAAAGTCATATGGACAAAGTTTTAAAATCAATAAATAAAAATAGCCTATAAAAAAAAGATGCTCACTGAGCTTAAATGTTTTATTTTCTCTATATCAACTAAACTAACTTCATAACTTTTACTTGCATTGACGTATACAAATTTTTCTTAAAGTTGTCCTCTTTCATAAACAGCTTTTCTTCTTGCTGTGTATTTTTTTATTTTTTATTCTTAATATTTTTCAATCATGCAATATTCTGCAGAAGAGAGAAATTAATCTCACTGATTGTCTCGCGAGAAGTGAATCTCAGTTCCACAGCGTGTGATTGGCTGTTCACTGCTGATGTCACAGCTAAACTCCTGAAGTCAGGATCAAAGCCTGAGTTGACAAAGAAAGCTGATGATCAGCATCATGGGACCAACAAAGCCTTAATACAATGGTTTGGTTTTGTCAACTCGAAACTAATCCTTTAACCCTGAGTTTGTTAAACTACCATCATGGTACAGGCCCCTGCTCTAGTTTCTGGCAACCTCGAGTCAGAGGGGAGGGGGAGAGGGGATGCACCGCTTGCAGTACCAGTTTTGGCCACAATATTACATACACTTGCTTTAAGGCTCCATTAGTTAACATGACCATGAATAATATTTGAATGTATTAATATTTGTTAATTTAAACTTTTTAAAAACATATTAAAATCACAAGTTGCTAATGTAATAATGGAACTGAGCTAACATTGTTTTTAACTAATGTTAACAAAGAATAATTATAACGTATGCAACAAATGTAGCTATTGCTCATTGGTAAAGTTAATGCATTAACTTTACCATTAACTAATGAAACCTTATTATATACCTATAAATAGTGTTACCTATTGTTATTTTATAATAATACAACAAAATATTTATTTATTGTATTTAAGTTTTCAGTTCTTTGTCATAAGAAAAAACTTTTTAAACCTGTTATAGTTTGACAACACTGTTCCATTTTATTTCAAAGTCGTGATATCCTGTCTTTTAATTCATTGACAATAAAAAGTGAGATTGCAAGGATATTTTAATAAGACTAAACTTAATAAATATTTTGTCCCCAATTTTTTTAGACACTTAAGCCACAATTAAAAATGTATCTGGATTATGTATATCAAAAAGAGGTATTTGTAGAAACATAGCACAAGTACACTTTTTAGTTAAAACATTTGCAAACTTTCTTAGGGTTTGACATATGGAGAAATAGATATATTGTTCAAAATGAAGACAATCACTTTCTGGTCGTCAAATACTGTGAAATATGTTTATGTGATTGAACTACACTGGTGGTTTATCTGCTAGGACACCTTTGTAAACTTGATGGCCACAAAAAAAATGACCATGAGACCAGTTGGTTAAAGTAAAGAAAAAGAGAAAAGCTATTGAAATGCAAAGAAATGTATACAATACATGTGATTGTCAAAAAAAAAAATCATCTCACATTTGTAAACATCTCAGAAAAATATGCTTCATAACCTTGTAGGTTATTAGATCTGCTCCTTGGTTTAATAGTGTAAAAGAAACAAAACATCTGAAAGACTGAGACTGACCTTTTTATTTAATATTTACAGGAATAATTTTTGTAATTCCTCTGAAGTCCAGCACACTTTTTAACCCCTGTCAAATATTGACAAAGTCACCCTGAAAATGTTACAAAGAAAGAAAACCCCAAGCTTCTCCTCGACTGAACAAATTCTTCAACCATGACAAAATATCAATATCTGTGCTCTGTACTAGAATAAATAAAAACTGTTCTGAGGAAAAAAAGCAGACTTCAAAACGATAGTTACAATTACTTGATAAAGAGACTGCAAGCTATATCCTGTGGGCCCTTTTCAGTGGAGTCTGAAAGCATGACTGCTCTTAACACTTTATGACCAGTGACGCAGAGGAGAGGAGTGAACACCAATGCATTTATCAGTGCACAATGATGACCAGTAAATACCATGACTGGGTTTAAAGGCCACATGTGATGACGTAATCAGAATCCACATCATTTCAAGCCTTTGGTAATATGGTATGAATAAGGACAAGCCATCAACAGGCAGTTTAGACTCCAGGCAGTTTCTAAAGAAGAATACTTCAGTGTTCATTTGAGAACTGTAACTGGTATATTGCTGAAGCTCTTATCCACTTAATACTCCTGAGACGCGTATAGATTTACAGTTGTGCAGTGGGAAGACGGCACAAGATGCCATAGGGAAGGGTGGCGGTGCTTGTCTTGATCTGGTTGTAGTTTCACAGCTGATGTAGTCAAGTAAACTTGAACTTAAATAAAATAGACTGGACCCAGGCCAGCATTTATCATTTGTGCACTGCTCAAACAGAGGTAAAACAATACAGAAACAAGATCCATGATTTGTTATTTAAAACGTTACTATGTGCAACGACAAACATCTGGCAAGTTCAAGTAAACTGTTAGATGGCATACTGGAGAAATGCGATGATCACCTAAAAACAGAATGAAGTCTGGTTGAAAGAAAAACGAGGAGGAATTAAGCAAAAAACTGAAATGCTCATTAAGACATGAGCAGTTTTTCATTCATTCAGTCAGTCGTACTTTCACTCATACAAAAGAGATTCACTCAAACAAACAAACAAAGCCATCCGCGATCTTTGCGCAGTCTCTCTGTTCCACCAAGAGTCACTTCATTCATCAGAATCCAGAATCAGGCTTGATAAATAGGGCAGAGAACGCGAAGGCGAGAAAAACTATCCCACCAATGATTGTAACTGTAGAAAGAAGATAAGAAAAAATATCAGCAAATAAATCTGGATTGAGATCTGTGCTCATGTACACCAACAGAACATTATGTACTATAATAAGTGACTCAATCTCACCGGTTCTGACAGAGATCTTTTGAGCCACCATCCTTCCACCGATAACAGCAAGTCCTGTGCACAGACAGTGTCCCAAAGTTCCCCCAACTGCTACTCCAAATGGATCCTGAAGCACAAAAGCAGCCAGTTATTCACAGTTAACATCTCTAGTGATTTGCTAGAGTGCTGGATTACAACAATCGTCCTGCTGGATTTTTACTAGTTAAATGTACATTACAAAACGGTAAAATAATTTTTTATGGGCAACTGGGCATAGTAAATAGTAATATACAGTAGTGCTGTCAAGCATTTAATCGCATCCAAAAATAAAAGTTTGTGTTTACATATGTGTGTGGGTATAATTATGTATATAAAAAGTATACACATTTATATATTTAAGAAACATTTGCATGTATAAATTTCTTAAATATATACATGTGTTCTAGGGATGCCACAATACTCATATAATATTGAACCGTTCGGTACGGCATTTAATTAAATTTTTCCATTTCTCTCCGTTTGAAATATTTCTCTTGAGTTTATTTTGGCTCTTTTTGAGTGTGCCTGTAAGTTTACGCGCTGATATGAGTAAATATCCAATCATATACACTAAAGTTAGGGGGTGTTTAGTTGCATTAAACATTTACATTTCATTCAGTTTTGCGTTGAGCGCGCGCACTAAACGCCTGTTAAGAACACGTGATTACTGGACCTAAGTAGTCTTACTGCGCTAATACTGTCAAATACACAAAAGGTTATAAACACATGTCTAAAGTGAAAGTAAAATCATGTGTGTATGTATATGAGATGCGATGAGGTCTTAGCAGCGCAGCCTAGTGAACGCTTGGCTTGTCCTTAAAGGGACAGTTCACCTCTAAAATTATGTTAATAAAAAAACAAAAGACCTTTAATACAGTAGCTTTTAATCAATGTTGTATATTGAAGACTAGCCTACATTTATTCATTCAATTTCATACTTAAATGCCACTGTACATCTCTGAGCTGCCACTGTAAATCTTTAAATACATTTATTGTATATTATACAATACAATACACTAGGAATGTGTACAAGGTTTTTTTTTTTTTTAAGTTTTATGCGATTAATCGTTTGACAGCACTAAAGGTAATATATTTCTAGTGTGTATATAAATATATCTTTTTAATGAGCTAATTTTCATGAGCTTTAAGAGTAAATAAAAATGGTAAAAAATGTCAGAGTCAAATCACACTGAGTTTTTTTAATAAAGCAAATATAGTTTAATGGGCTTTAAGAATATTGAAAATGATAAATTGACAAGTATTTTATTATAACACTTTATAAATGAAAGGGGACCTATTATGCAAAAAGTGTTTATGGAAAGAAAATTTATTTTATTTTATTTTATTTAAAAAATATTAATATATAAACCTTTAAAGTATATACAAATTTCGGGTGTTTTTTTTAAATAATGTACAATACATTTTCATGGGCTTTAAGAATATTTAAAATTAAAAAAAAGTGTGACAATTTTTTGTAAAATTTAATTTCTTATAAAATATAATTTAGAATACAAGTCTAATTTTGGACTGTACAGTACCTCTCTTGCGGCCAGCACAATGGTTGCAAGCTGAGAGCGGTCACCCCATTCTGCGAGGAAGGTGAGGGTGAGTGCCTGAATAAATATGGGTGAGATCACACTGTGCCACTTCCTCTGAGGCAACAAGTTCGCCGTCGACCCAGCTTCCATATCGGGTGTGCCATTGGCCAGCTTATAGCGCTGAAGCTGAGGGAGGAGAGGGAATCAGCCAATCAGAGGTCAGACAAGATGCTTCAAATATTCAGGAGGTCTTATAGCAAAACCTGTGGCTTTTACCACAAAGCTTTTACCTCCTCATCTTTTTTCTTTATTTCAGCCTGGACCTCCTCCAGCTCCTCTTGTCCTTCATCAGCACTCATCCTCAGTCCCTCCCTCAGCATCCTCAGTCCAAAGATGGCAAACAGCGCTGTTGATATATAGTAGGTGTAGATCCGTGGGATAATGGTGGTGGCATAACCAAACAGGACTAATGGGAAGACAAACAGAAAAATAGGTCATTCATGCATTCAGAAGATTTTATAAAAGACACATGGTAGATCAAAACTCTCTTTTAACCCTTAAAGAACAAGACAGCGACACACCCATGGCTAAAAATAACTATTGTTTTTAAAGGTTTAATAACTTTTGAAATGCTGATCCAATCTGTATGCTTTAAAGATGAGATTCCTGGCTTTTCTGTGGTATCACATTATTCTCAGTCATTTTCAGAGGCTCAGTAGTGAACATGATCGCATCAAGTTGATCAGCATTGATTCATAAAAAAATAAAAAATAAAACATCATGTGATTTGTTCTCTGAGCCAAACAGGAACGATTGTTGATGCTTAGCCCCACCCCTGTGCCCAGATTGGTTGAAACTACCATCTACTCAACCTATAAACATAGGTTTTGGTCTTTTAAACCACCAATTAGCATGTTTCTTTAGAAAGATTTGAACAGAAGCAAAGTAAATGTAGTTACGTGGTTGTGTGCATATTTGAGTGCACGAAAACAAACAAAAAAACTGATTTGCATGAGAGCACCAACAAAGCAGAAAACAAATAATAATAAAAACTAGTATACAACAGTGGTACACATCGGATGAGGCATTGAAATTTACATTTATTATGCGCTATTGTCTGTAAAAACGTATGGGTCCTGCACACTGTGCGATTTTTCAAAATCCTTTCCGAATGTTCCTTGTCAGACTGTACGAACATGATCCCCGATGTAAGCCATGTCACTAAGATCTCAGTTGGCATTAATGTCAGACTGCACGATATGAAGGCGCGCTAAAAACGGACGCGCACAACAAAACTCATCCGGAGTTTTATATCATCAATGAATGACGCGTTCAGTGACAGTGAGCTGCATTACACGCGGGACTGTAATGCTGGCTACAAAGAAATCTCTAGCTCTCGTTTTGGTCATAGTTTGTCTTGAAAAACTGAGATATTTGACAGTCGTCGTAGGAGAAGTCACACTGCAGGATTGTGTGGCAAATCTTCCGACACTGGCAGAATTTCGTCTGAGGTAAAATTTGATCGCAGCGCTCATAAATTGGCTGCCGGTGAACATGTCAAACTAACGACCAAAGACGTCAGATTTTAGCCTAGGATCAGAGGAATCTTTTAGGATTTGCTAAATTTGTCTCAGACGGCTAAATCGTGGCCAATATCGCACAGTGTGCACCCGGCTTTAGATTATATAATTATAGCAGACACTAACAAAGCTGGCTAGAAAAAAAAAGTTTGTCATTAGAAATCTGTTTGACCACTATGGTATGATATTGTTTTGGACGGATGCAAAACGGATGCAAAACTATGCACTGCCAAGCTAGATGAGAAAAATATGAAAGACAAAAATAGAAATTAGAGACGCACCAATACTACATTTTCCGCCGATCATCCAGAATGATATCTGCCAATAATGATAGTTTGATTTTCTTAAGGAACTAATGTGAACTCTCTTATTTGGTACATTACTATAATAGATTTTAAACAACAGAGCCCAAACTATTACATTCAACTGCTATTTTCAGATGTATAACTACATTAAAATTAAAAATAAATAAACGTTTGTATACACCTCAGTAGCACAATTCAATTACCATTTTTCTACCATTTTTTTTAAATGTATACTTTTTAAAAAAAAAAAATTTATAAGCTAACTAAATTTTGAATAACTTTCCTGAAGTAGATGCAACATTAAGTGACAATTCAAGCTGTTTTCTTGACGCGATTGAAACACTGGTTGAGTGACTACATGATACAATATGGTAAGGTCTACTATAGAGCCCTGCACGGGCCTCAAATCTAGGCCCTAGCCCGGCCCTGGCCCGAGACGCTGAGGCCCTAGCCCGGCCCGTGTCCGACAGCTTATCAAAATTCTCGGCCCGAGTCCGACTGGAGCCCGTTTTTTTTTTTTTTTTTTTTTACATTGTTGCAGCCATTAAAATGGTTTTGTTTTGTTTTTAATGTCAAATTAGTTATATTTCGTTTCGTTTCTTTATTAATTTAATTTAGAAAAATGTTTAGAGCATTTTTTTGTTTGTTAAATTAAAGTTTAATTTTTTTTAAGTGACAACCAAAAGCGGCCAGCGGCCGACAGCGAGTTAACCGCATATTTAATCAATTTAGTCTCTCAAATCAACTCTTGACTTGTCTTGCCTATAGTAAAATCCATAAAGCACTTCAAGCATCACAATGTTAGTTAATTTCGCCAACTATTACCACCAGTAGCCTAAAAGGCATTTTTGACGAGCTGAGGCAGGCTGATTCTGCTCGCGGCTCTCGCAAACGGAGCTAAACAAATAAAATAAAAGCACATGCAGGTTGTCTTATAGCCTACCTTACACCTACGCAAATGAATATAAATCCCATCTTCAATTCCTGGGGTATATGCTCATTTAACGGAGTTTACAGCAACGGAAGCAAAAGATTCAAGATGCATTTTATTCAGCAGCTTATTTCTAATTCAAAGACCACATAAGAGAGCGCAACCTAAGCGCACTGGTAAGATAATGATCTCATTCATCTCATTCATTTTTATTGAAGATGATTGTGTTTTTGACCATCTTAGACTTATTTTAAGTTTCATTTACGGCCATTTGCGGCGATGTGTGTTGCAGCACCATCATATCTATCTGACTACAACATATAGCCCATAACACATTGTGACACATAATGACATTTTCATGTTTGAAAGTCTGTAGGTTAACATAAATGCAGACAGGCCTAATTGTAATAATAAAAAACAACATAGCCTAATTATCGATTTTGAAATATTAAACCAGTCAATACAGAACAAATTATTCTGTAGCCTTTTGCCGTCAATACCATGGATATGGTATGGGCCGGCTACTGCCGAAGTTGTCTTTGCTGTATCAATAGGCAATATATTTATATTTAACATGAAGTATAGGGCTTCCCTGTACATTAATAGCACCAGATGCCCCGCGGATGACACGCAACAGAAACGCCACGCTCACACCACTCTTGCTGTGTGTCTCTGCGCTGAAGAAACGCGCGCTACTGCTGCTGGCGCGGACTCTGAACCTATGCCCTGAACACTGTGCGAGCCATCTTGACAGTCGCGTTAGCTATTATGGTCTCGTGTTGTTTCCACCAGCGCAGAACTCATTGTTCCTTTTAATTGATAAAATAAATATAAAACGAAGGAGAAGCCTAAAAAAAGGCCCGAAGCCCGGCCCGCGTTTTAGGGATGGCGTGAAAATTGGCCCGAAGCCCGGCCCTAGGGGCGTAAAAAAGTCGGGGCCCGTCGGGCTCGGGCATAAATGCAGGGCTTTAGTCTACTATATCTTTCAACATTCCTTGTGATGTGCATTCATGTTTATTTTCTGCTATTATGCACCGTCACCTAAACTGCTACAGCGATCCTTCACGTCACAATTAAGAGCATTAAAACACCATTTATTTTTTTACTTTAGTGATAAATAGAAAGAATATGAAAATGAGATTTTATTTCTTATCAGACATAACAAATCACAGAGGCACACTACAAGTTAAGTTTGGTGTAGGGAAAAAAAAACCCTGTACCTTTCAACCCTGGCTTGAACTATGGGTCATTTATAGGGTCAAATAGAGCCTGCTTTAACATATTTAACTATTAATGTGTTGTCGTCATATTAACTTTGATAACTATAAATTTAACACAAAATACATGGTCTTCACACACGGTATGACATGCGATCTGACACGTTTTCCGACCCCGTTTTGAATCGACCCTGATCACAGCCGTTTATAAAAAACAATCCGCCGATAGTAAAAATAATTGATTGTATCGGCCGATACAGATTACTTGCAGATACATTGGTGCATTCCTAGTAGGAGTCCAGAGAATTTGAAAAAGATGACAATACAGCAAAGAAAAAAATGCACAAACTTTAAATTGAAACAAAGAAATAAGGCTTTAAGGTTTCGTTGGAAAGTGGAAGATATGATGTGAAGCATATCAACATTTGTAGTTGATTAAAAAAGTAAAGGTGCTTTAGAACAATTTTATTTCACCTACCTGACAGACATGTCATGAGTCCCAAAGCCAACATGGCACCCACCAAAACAGTGAGGCGATTGTAGCGCATGGCCATGATGGCTGCGATGAAGAATGTCTTGTCTCCTAGTTCAGAGACGATGATGACTGAGATGGCTGCCACGAAGGCATGAATAAACCCCAGGTTACCCTTATTGGGTTCATTGATGCTCACTGCCGGGCCGGGAGCGTGACCGACGGTTGCCTTCTGCAGCTGGACAGAAATTATGACGTTATTATGAATTATGATGATTCAGACGTTAGATCAATTAATATTAACAATTGTATGTGTAACATTATTTGTATAACATATGGAGCAACAGAGAATCTAACAACATTTAGAGAGATACAATTAGGCATTTCAATATTATTATAGAAAAAATATATATAATGCAAGAATTAAAGTATAAAAACTATGGGGTACAAGATGTAACCTTTAAGGAGAGCAGTTCTAGACAGAGTCAACTAGTAGTATGATTGCGTATTCTTCCAAACAGTGCCTGAAGAAAAATATTGTAAAGCTAGACATGTAAAGAATTCAGAAAAACATTTTCTCTGTGTCTCATGCTTTAACTGTAAAGCAAGGTCCCGTGGTGGAGAATTGCTGATTTAGACGATCCTCTTAACATGTTAACAACAGCAACTTAACTAAAAAAACACTTTCTACAGATCAGTGCACCAGAGTTATTTAATTTGATCTGCTCTCATGCCCTCAGAGATGAAGCTTCATTTCAATGCCATAATGTGCCTCTGACTGATAAAACTTATCTGGTCCTGCACTTCATCTTTTAGAAGGGTAGGCAAACTCCTGAGGCGCCAGCATTTCACACAAATACCAGATTAAGATTAAGTAACCCAAGTTTTTTTTTTTTATGTACACCCTAGTGAAAAATAAATATATCAAAATGTATTTAATATTCATTTATTTTATGCTAAGATACTACAAATACATAAATACCCAGCAATTAGTATACTACATTGATATACTTGAAGTTTGCCAAGTTGGAACAACTAATTTTGTACTTAATGCACTTTAGTTATCCGGAAATTGTGCTGAGGTCCAACTAAAGATATACTTTATATAGATATACCTGCAACTGTCTGCGTTTTCACCGCGATCTAAAGTTCCGTGAAGATTAGGCAAATTTGTCCAGTGATGTAGGACCACGCGCGACTGCTCCTCCAAGTCAGTGACGGACAGTAATCATTTTTGAGCGACACTATCCACGTTTACAAGCACACTTTTTTTGTCATTCAGATTGAAAGATTTAGTGGACTGTTTACATGAGACGTTATCTAAACCGATCTGGTGTTTACATGTGATGACTTTCAATCGCAATCATTTTGTGACATGCAGTTTGTCTGCCGCATCAAAAATGTCAACGCTGTTTTCTCCACCAGCTGGAATGTGTTTACTGTAGCCATAGCAACTCTTAACGGCCACCAGGACTAATACAGTATTATAAGCTATTTATTTGTTGTAAAGTGTAATAATCATCTCAGAATTTTTTTTATTCTTATTTCAGGCGCAGTTAAAGTAAAAACTGCCTGGGGCAATATACACTGTGTCATTATTATAACATTATCTTCATAACTTACGAAATAAAAAGTTTACCCCCTCAGAAAAATGAACTTTGCTCTCTTGTCAACATGAGCGCGGGCGGTGCTGTCACGTCATGTAAGGACGCACACTTAAAAGTAATCGGTCAGGTTGTTTACATGGTGAAAAATAGACTGTAAAAAAATTAGTAACGAGTATGGAAGAGATTCAAGCTGTGCTGCTTTTGCTGGTTATGTATAAGTTTACTAAAGAGGTAATTAACAACGACAGAAAAAAAGCACTAGCATATTCAGAAAGCTTGTAAAGCTAGATTTAAAATGACAATGTATATTATTATCAGCTATTACAGACATTGAACGTGAGATGGCTGAGACGAACGCGCGCCATCAGACAGAGAGCAAGACTGATATTTACTGAACGCAGAACGAACCTCGCAAAAGACTTTTAAAAATGCCGGTTGAAATAAAAGGCTGCGTGAGCTAAACCAATTAGCATGTTCAGCGCCCAAGTCCCGCCCTCGAAAGATCCTGAACTTTGAAAAAGTACTAACTAGCGTTTGGCCATTTGGAGGGGGAAATATTTACCCGGAACTTCATTTAGACCCTGGTTCCTGCGGTCTAAACACACCGAGTACCACACCAAAGTTCCTGGTTCCTGGGTAAAGTTCCTGCGGTGGAAACGCGGCTTTACATGTGCGAATTGGTGGGCAAGGCTAAATAGGCGTATTCGTTGATCTTCTTCTGCAGAGGCCATTTCACCATACACACGTAGATGTCATAGCCTAACACATTCTGAGATCGATCGTTTGCTGGGCCTAATGTCAATAAAAGCTTTTCTTTGACTAAAAAGGAAGTTTTCAGCTCCGAATCTTACAGGATATTCTTATATCATTATGAACTTTTATATATAAAAGGCTGAATGAAAAGTTGATTTCTCAATTCATAACCCCTTTAAGAAAAATATCCATATCTAGCTTCCACCAGAACGCCTTCCGTATTCACCTTATGAGGAAAGTGTAACCCCACTCGCAGTTTTATCATGCAAGTTGCGTTTTTTCCAAAAGTTAAATACGGAAGATCGAATGCACTTTATTGGGTTTCAAATTTTGGCCTCCCATTCACTGCCATTATAAATCTTGGATTAGCCAGAATTTATTTTTAATATTACTCGTCTTAACTCGTTCATTGAATGAAAGAAGTGTCATATACATCTAGGTAGGATGAATTGATGGCAAGTCAATCATGGGGTAATTTTCATTTTTCACTTAAACTATCCCTTAAGTAAACTCTTGCAAGTATACTTTAGGTACACTTTAAATGTCTTGCATTAATTATACATTGATCATATTACTAGCCTTACTAACGGTGATAGTAAAACACATTTT
The DNA here is from genome assembly GCF_024679245.1 of Pseudorasbora parva. NCBI lineage: Eukaryota > Metazoa > Chordata > Actinopteri > Cypriniformes > Gobionidae > Pseudorasbora > Pseudorasbora parva. The sequence goes on along the minus strand of NC_090186.1, from coordinate 8,030,285 downwards.
AGGATTATCAGGAAATGTGTAATTTTGTAATTTACTACAAATAAATTATTTGTAACATTTATATAAGTAAATATCTCAAGCAATTGGTCCTGTTAATTTGTAACATACTTAGTATGAAATAAAAGTATTTTAAATAAATGTTGGTATGTTTTTCCCCCACTAGGGCATTTATATACCACAATATAAAAATGGCACATTATCTACAGCAGAACCTTCTTGATGATCCCTGCTTATCAAAATTATTATTTTTATGCAGCCAAATAACCAAGTAAAAAAAAAATCTGTTAAAAGAGTATATGTAGTCAGACTAGTTTTCCTTGAATGCCACTCATCACCTAACGTTAGCTTCTTTTAGCACAACTCCTCTTTGACACATTTATAAGCTCTCTTAACTTATGTGTGTTACCTAGCAAAGAGGATCAATGTGTTCTTACGTACCTCCGCGGGCTGCTCATCGACTTTATTTTCTTCTTGAGTTGCTGTAACTCCGGCTGAAAACAACACGACGTTCAGTAGAACAAGGAAGCATATAAACCTGCCACCGCCATGCCGCTCGCCGGCCCGGAAAGGCATCTTAACGGATGGCTAGTGCCGCTCCTTCTGTGTTATTACTCTCAAATTCAGCTAATAAAACTGCAAATGTATCAACATTAACGTTTTATCGTTACAATCTGGCTACACCGTGGTCATCTTTACTGACGCCAAAGGCTAAGACAAACATGTCAGCTGAAATGTGACCGTGATTGGTCAGTTGGCAGATAAACGTGTACATGAGCTGCATAACGTCACCAAAATTTAGGTAGATTATTGGTTGAAACGTCGGCCTAATGACGTATGAAGAAACACTGTCACGTTAGGTAGACTTGCAATGTAAAAGGGAAATATGAGATTAGAAACTCCCAAACTCCTGGCTCTCACAGACCAGAATAATTTATAGAGTCAGCCCGAGTTTGGCTTTTCATTGTAAGGCGAATGTGCACAAATGTATTTATCGCAGCTGAGTGGAAGTAGTTGATGATACAGGTTACTTTAAGTGCAAATGGCATCTTTTCACAAGAAGCTATTCATTCATACCTAATTCATGCAGACCCTGTATAGAAGCGAAACATTTTTCTCAAAGGCAGAATTGTCTGAACAATTGAGAGTACATAAACAGTTTTATAGACTGTTTTGCAAAACAGATACAAAATAACTTGTATCTTATAAAAATGTGTGTCCGGTATACATTTTGTCGAGTGCTTAGCATTTTTTTCTGCTAAAACGTTTAAAATGACAAATTCTCTTACCAAGATAGAGTAACAATGTTGGCAGTTTGTAACAGAATTGACAGTAACAGAGTTGGCAAACAATACTATAAAGAAATCAGTGTTTTTGTTGTTTTTAAAAGTAACTTGTGTTTGGCACAAAATTGAATGTTTTCAATAAAATACTGGAAAGTTCTTCTATTTGTGAACAGTTCTAATTTTCTCCACCTTAACTTTTTTTGAATGTGAAATTTATTTCCACTCATAGAATCACTCTTCAATCTTCAAATACATGTAAATGCCCATTTTATCATCATTTACCCACTGGTGCTTAATCATCAATATTTCAATGGTTAATCTTTGTTTCTTGTTTCTTCATACACATTCGTACATTTGCTAATGAAAATAAGTCACGAATAAAGTCAGCTTCAGATAGTTCTTTGCCACTTCCATTTTGCTGTTGCTGTTGTCAATCACCTTCTGTTCTGAGGTCAGTCTGTGTCAGGGCAACAGTCCATTTCGGTTATGTTGCCCTGCCTCTGGCATAAACATGCATGAACCATGTGTCAGCTGTTCCAATTTTTAGAGAGTGTAACTGAGATCAGCTATATTTTCATTTAGTTAATAGTTTATTAATTCATTTGGTTCCTATTTTCATATAAAACACAAATCACAAGACAAAAGGTATAAACGCTTTGCGTTGACGTGGATATGTCTCAAACTTGCTCCTGTAGTAATCGTGACAGAGCTGTGCAGCCAGTGCCTGGTTATAGAGTACATACAATACCACCAGCCACCAGGTTAATGAACTGCAGCCACAACAAACACTCATAGCAACATAAATCAGAAGCTCAGCCAGGTAATGTGGACAAGAGACCAGCTCAAACCAGCCCCCACACGGCATCTTGTGTGCCAGAGACTCTACTTTACCTACAATGCATAGAGAGAACAATATTTATTTTTGTAAATAATAATGAAGTAAAGCGTTTTGTGAACAGGTTTGCACTAGCTTCCTACCCGAGTTATCAGTCCTCATCTTGGCCAGCAGTGAGAGGGATTGGTGCTGGAGAAGTGATGCCCAGATGAAAAGAACTGTCCCGATTACATGATACCATGTGAGTTGTTTAAAGAGAGGAACAGCACCTGACATTGCAGAGACACACACATATACAAATAGTAAAAGTTAGGGGAAATATCCAAATACATCTGGGCTGCTATATTCTAAAATATTTGGGTTAATTTTACGTGAATTAGGTATTTAGTGAGGAAAAAAAAAAACATTATGAAGTGTTAAAATCTGAAGTACTTACCTGACGGTGGCATAGAGGCATTTAAACACAGGATAGTTAGTCCAAGAAGGACATAGTAACTCAACCCAAATGCGTACTGGACAATATGGATCACACCATTAGAGAATATGCTGACGAAAAGGCACTCCAATAGTCGTCTAAAGGAATGGACCCATAGTAGCACTTGTAAAAGCAGAATGGACACACGTAACTCTGAAAATCACACATAATTAACCATGAGAATATTCATTGGAAGATACATGTAAGTAACACATACAAGCAAATAGATATTCATTCGAAAATAATTTATTAAAAGAAATATGGGGTCTCACTTAAAAAAAAAAATAGTTCACTTCAGCCCAAAATGGAAATTCTGTCATCATTTACTCATCCTCAGGTTGTTCCAAAACTGTATGAATTTCTTTTCTTTGTTCTGCTGAACACATAAAAAAAAGATTTTGAAGAATGCAAGTAACTAAGTTTTTTTCTCCTGCTATGGAAGTCACATGGGGTCCATCAACTGTTTAGTTCCCTACATTATTTAAAATATAGTATTTTGTGTTCAGCAGAAGAAAGAAATTCCTACAGGTTTGGAACAACTTAAGAGTGAGTAAATTATTCATTTTTGGATTATACCTTGAAACAATGTACACAAAGAGCTTTCAGAATCTTTTTTTAATGGCATAGTTGCTTACTACATTATCACGGTTTAATATAGCAACATGCTGGTCCTTGAAAAGGTAAGATAAAGTGGGAAAAATAATATCTTTGCAATTTGAAGTACCGTTCCAAGCATCTCTTGGTCTGCCAGTCAAACACCGAAGCGCGCCAATTAGCCAATCAGGGAGTTCCTCGCGCATGACGACAGAACGTATGGAGAATAGTAGAAGCAGCCCATTCCACATGACAGACACCGCATAAAAGTGAGAGAAGCACCTAAAGAAAACATCAGAGAAAATGTTTCTTGCACAATCGTCTTGACGTGCTCAAACCATGATATGTGTGGAATATAGAGAACTAGAATTAATCCCAAATCACCTCTTTGATACGTCAAATACGAGCTGCCAGCTTGGGCGCTTGATGTGTTCCTTAGTTTTTCCATATCGGATTAAATCCTGAAACACATCCTCGAAACTGTTTGGCAGTTTCAACGAAAACTTATAAATACTGAATGCTACTATAAAACATAGTGCTAACAAAAACCATATAATATTGACTATTGTATGCATCTCAGCGGCATCATACTTCCGCCCTCTCGTGTAATTATTCCGAAGGAAACAAATACTTGATATTTTAGGTTCCACTAAGGCTACATGACATCGCTGCATGGTCAGATAATGTGCCGTCTGCCACGACAAATTTAATTGTGGGTTTTAACCCACAAAGAATAAACATTACTGTGTAGCTATACAATTGAATTTAGTAATCAATTGGGAATACATCGTACATTTAAGTACATCAAATCCTGCACCTTCCATGTAAGTACTTTTCTACAATTTGCAGTTCTACATATGAACACACGGGGGCAGCAGGCAAAATATATTTTGTCAGTACTTTCAGAAAAATGAATTGGTTCACTGGATAAATTGGTTAGATAATTTAAAATAGTTTTTCCTTCATCTACTCCCAAACAAAATGAGTGAAGATTATGTGTCAACAAGGGAGCACATGTGTCTTGTGATCCCAGCTAATCACTGCTAAAATACATAAAAACAAACTCATCATTGGCATCTAAAGTAGGCTATAGCCTATTAAAATATGACATTTCCATCTATATGTTTGGCATGCTTCAGATAGTTTCATATAGTCTGATATCATGTTTAAAGCATGTGATTTGTAATCTGAGGATGGATCTCTTGCTTGAGGATGTGTTTTGTTTTGACTCAGTGTGAGCACATCTATAAAGGAGAGCATGCAAATGCATGTTTTACTTAAGTTGTCCACTAGGCGTCAAGGAATTAAATTGCAGTAAACACTAATACTTTCATTGACATATGTCATAATGTCTTAGAAGAAAATATCTATAGTATAGTGTCATAGAAATATGACATGACTGGACCAGTAGCACAACTCGACTCGACGTTAATGGATAAAATGTTGTGTGGAGTAAAAAACAACAACATAGGCTACCAATGAACAATCCCTGCCATATTTTGCTGCACATGTGTATTTTCATGGCCGATCCAGTAAATTATAGTATTTGTGAGTAAAACAAAAATATCACCAATACTTGATATGTATTACACACGTGATAATTTGTGTGTGATCATTTAACTCTGAATCTTTTACCTTTAATGGGGCTCAGATTTATAACAGGAAGTAAAGCAATAACTAGACTAGACAGCATCCGTTTGTCTGTTTGCTTGCACAGTTTGCCTGTAATGCAAGGAAATCTCATTCCCCACTTGAGCCATTAACTATACCATATGTGTTCAGTCAATAAAAGAGTGTGTGAAAAAGAGAACAAACCAAAACCTCTGAAGTATTTGACTCCAGGATGATCATAGAAAAGGCAGGTTTCCTATCTAAGGATGTGTGCAGTGTTTCCTGCCTCCTCCCAACTCTTCCTCACTGTACCCAGTGCTGGACAATATTGAGATCCCTTCTGACACTCATTGTCACTACTCTCCTCTTTCCATTTTTTTATCCCCTTTGCCCATGGTGCTTCTCCACCCATTTCTCTATTCTGCTTAGTGTTTCCCAAAACACACTATCTCAATTTCTCACTAAACCTTGACTTTACAGAATGCCATCCATCCATCCATCCATCCATCCATCCATCCATCCATCCATCCATCCATCCATCCATCCATCCATCCATCCATCCATCCATCCATCCATCCATCCATCCATCCATCCATCAATCAATCCCTTTTATTTCTCTCAATTCACTAAACCACATTTATATGACTTTTTAGAAGCTGTTTTTATTAGAGCACATAAACGTAGTAGGTATGATTGTGCATTAATATGATTTAATAGGGATTTGAATTGCTAATATGGTTAGATTGTGTGAATTATATTGCTCCATCACTCTTTATTGTCTTGTTCTGGTTGGTTGAACCGGGTTCATTTTCCATGGCTTTCCCTGTGTTTTCTTTTCCAGAAACCAGTGCTGATGACAGAGCAGGAACTGGCACACCTTGGCCATTGGGATGTGGTAGGCAATAGAGTATTCAATTATTGTATCATGGTTAAAAATGCCCTCTGTCCTATATCGAACAAACCAACACAAAGAGTTCCCTTTGAGGGCTTTTCCATGCCTGCTGCTAGCACGAGTCCAAAAGATAGGAAGTGCTTTCTTTTTCCTGATCCCCTGCTCAGAGCGGGAAGTGTTTTAGGTGCTCCGACTCCCAGCAGAAATGACCTGGACAGGAAACATGTGGTGGCTGGTTGGAGACTCAAATTCTAACCCTTTCATTCAATCCCCTAAATGAACAACCAGGACCCATAATGCATCAGTTCACAGTCTTTGTAGCAACAACAACCTAAAAGAGACCTAGGGCCAGATTTACTAACGGCTTGTGCCAGTGCAAAACCTCTTTTACCATAAAAAAAAAAACTACTGTCAGGATTTACTAAAGACGCGCTTTGATAAATTAGCGCTAAAGTCGCTGCTTCTAAAGTATTAAAAAGACAAACCAAATATCAGAACTTTTCCTCCTTCTCAGACAAGCTAATTTCATCCAATACTTATAGACAGTTTTATGGTTTGTGGAATATTTTAGATTTTAATCTATACCCATCTATCAAAATACTCTATATTTTTCTTACAGGACTTACAATAAACTTGCTGTCACTTGCACTTTCTGGACACCCATTGCTCCTGGTTTATATTGTTCTACTATATTGTTCTTGAGGACAGTGGTACTTGCAAACATTTACAGTATGGCAACCTTACATTTCTCTGGTATTGCATGACTGGAGTACTTCAGCACTGGGAAGATGAATCTGTATTTAAACTGGGTCATCAATGTAGTAGAAATGTGAAATTATTTTTGAATTTGGTGCTTTCTAGACTGAGAAAAGACAGAAAATGTATTTTTGTCTCATGGGGATGAAAGACTACAATTCCCAGAATGCTTCGCTGCCCTTTGAGGCCACTCCCAAAGGCTACTGGATTACTGTGACTGAGTTAGAGAAGACACTACAACTAAAAACTGAACGTGTCTGTTCAATATAATGAGCGAGTCACCGCGCGAGTATCACAGTACTGAGCACTAATTGCAGGAGTCAGATTCATGAGCTGAGGAGCTCTCGTGATGAGAGCTGAGGGAATCGCGACTACACTCGCAGCATACATTCACAACCCGAGTTCAGTCTGGCGCTTTTCAGTTCATGCCTTTGCAAGCTTAACTTTCATAGAAATTAATTTGAGAAGTTAAAAGACTTACATTGCTCACCTTAGATCCGTTTAAATGAGTGCCTGTAGCTGCTAGCTGAGCTGTGAGTTTAATCTCCATCCCCCATGTGCGGGTTCAAAACATGCGGAAATGGTTCCCTCTGCTGGCTGTAGTCTTTAGCCTTTGGCCAAACATTCCTCCTATGATGCAAATATCGTCAATTTGCGTCATAGGAGGAATTTTTCCAGAAATAAAATGCATAAATCTGACTTTCTCAGGGGGATATAAGGGGGGAAAGCACAATCATTTGAATATACTCCAGGGTTTCTACTGATACAAAGCCATATGCTAATCGCTGAAGTAACCCTTTAATTATGCATTCTGAATTATTTACACTATTAAAGAGTTGGATTCTCATGCTAAACATTTTGATAAATATAAACGAGTTGGACATATGACAGAGTATTGCTTTGCTAAATACACTCCTTTAGGATTAGTCTCTGAAAGTTGTTTTTAGTGTATGGCCCTGTATGACGCCATAAAGGATGCAGGATTCCTTGTATGTGTGTGCGCACATCAACCTGAGGGAGAGCAAGAGCAAGAGCGTGTCCATCAACGTGCTTCAGGTTACAGTAGCTGTCAGGAGCGCTCATTTTGTTTTTAGACCACAAAATCAACAATGTCACTAAACAAGTGTGTTTCTGGTTGTGAGGGAAAGATAACCTTGTTCAGCTTACCAAATAACCCAGTGTGCAGGAAACAACAATGGATGCAGTTTGTTTTCCCAGAGCAGCAATGGGGTTCTGCAAGTGTGTTTGTTTGTTTCCGGTCATGAGTCGAAACCGCAGGCGGTGAGTTTAACGGCATCAAATGTCTGTGTTTTGTTGGCAGTTGGCGTGCAAGTGCATAAAAAAGTTATAGTATATAAAGTTATCCAGAGATAATGCCATGATGTAGTGTGTGTGTGTGTGTGTTTGTTTTTGTGAAATATCAGGACACAAATGTGTATAATGACATGGGTATGACAGGTATTACAAGGAGAGGGTGAAATATGAGGACATTACCCATGTCTCCACTTTTCAAAAGGCCTAAATCAAACAGAATGAGGTTTTTTTTTTTGGAGAAAGTAAAAATGCTAAATGTTTCCTGTAATGGGTAGGTTTATGGGTAGGGGCATGGGGATAGAAAATACATATAAAAACCATTATGTCTATATGGAATGTCCCCACATTTCACAAAAATATGTGTGTGTGTACTCCTGACTTATTACACTCTAAAAAATGCTGGGTTAAAAACAACCCAAGTTGGGTTGAAAATGCACCGACCCAACAATTGGGTTGTTTTAACCCAATGGTTGAGTTGTTCTTACCCAGCAATTGGGTTGTCTTAAGCAACATTTAACCCAACCACTGGGTTAAAACAACTCAACCACTGGGTTAAAACAACGCAATTGTTGGGTCGGTGCATTTTCAACCCAACTTGGGTTGTTTTTAACCCAGCATTTTTTAGAGTGTAGCTCCGCCCAATGCACGCCTCCACGAGCTCGGCTGTTTTCAGTAAGAATTGGTACAGCGTCAAAATGATAAAACTAAAGACTCTTTGAAGATATGAAGGATGCAGTAGTACTCAAGATTAACAAGAAACTGTGTGTGTTATGTAGCCAACGCTTTAAAATAAAGCTTCCAAAAAGGGATATCACAGCAATGCCATAGAACCTTTCAGTAATCACTTCTTAAAAGAATCATTTTTTTCTTATTGTGAAGAACATTTCAAAAATCAAAAGAACCTTTTTCCACTTTGAAAAAACCATTTGTGCGTTGAAACGGTTTCATGGCCATTAAAGGTTCTTCATTGATGCCAATGTCTTGATATTGTCCTTCACTCATACACAATACATGGCCTTAGTGCATTGTTTGCCTGGAGATGTCCTATGTCATACAGTTTACTGTTACACAACAAAAGGTACCCCCCACCCCACCTCCCTTTCCACTTTTATCTTTTGGATCCACCCATATCCCACTGGCAGCTTCTCTGGGACATTCTATCTCAGCTTGCTGGAAAAACAAGGGAGGTTACCAATACTCCGCCAGCCTCCTTACCTCCAGAGAGGGGGAACAGAAATACTGTTAATGATTGTAGTCATGTAACACTTTACAGTACAGGAAGCATGGCCACACGGATTGTTTACAGACAATGGAATGGTCTAAATGTCTTCCTCTGCAAAATTAGTCGTTTACACATAAGACAAAATGTAGTGTTTCTTTCAATACATTTCTCAGAAGGTGGTTCAGGTGCAGATATTCAATGAGTTATGTACATTTAAAAATGTACAGAATTCATTCTAGTTCAGTTGATATTCTTTCTGCTTGGCCGAGATCAGTGAAAACAGCGATTAACGGAATTTCTGTCAGAAATGTGTTAGGTTTTACAGGCGTTTGTTAGGCATCTCTAAGTTTTAAAGTACCTCTTTTATTGTCCTTTTTTATTTAAAAATGCTACTTTTACATTAGAAATCGCTCTTTCTATTTCATACAAAACTTCATCAAAAACTAAGAAATAGTCACATTTGTTCACGAGACAATGAAAAGAAGACATTAAATGGAATGAATCTTTTGCTTTTTTGTATTGATTTATTTCCGTGCCTCTTAAGTACATTTTACTTTATTTATTTTTTCCGCGTTTTTGCACAGATTTTTCATAAGTAAATTTCACATATGGAAACTACTTTAATATGTAAAATTAACAAAGAAAATAAGTACATTTATCTTGTCTAGTAAAAGTAAGTTCTTTCCTTTGCAACACCATAACACTGAATTAAACCATGATTTTAACCCTCTGGTCCTCTTCATTTACGGGTCACACTTGTCCTCCTCCCGGTCAAAAGTGACTGAAGCCTTAAAATGTAAACTTTTTTTTAAAACTTAAAAAAAAAAAAATTGAAACAGTATTCCATGTTAAAATAGAGACGGCATTCAAAATAAAACATTTTTGAAGGTAGGCTAGTTATTGCCCCCTGGTGGCAGTAAAAAAAAAAAACTGATGTAATGCCCTGTTATGACCACTAAGTTCCTATATAACTATAAAGTGGCTTATAAATTCTTTAGTATTTTTTAGACAGAAATACTTATTTTTATTAAGTTGTGGATTTGGATTTATACTTAGACATTCTCAAAGACTACTTTTTGTCAAGGTTTAAATAAAAAAAATAAAAAAAATGTTGATTTGAATGTCAGTTTTAAAAATGTTACAAAAATTAACAGGTATGTTTTATCACCGCATAATTGATCTGGGCCCGGTTCCGTAGCCGTAGACACTCTCAACGGCCAGCAGGACTTACACGGTTTTATAAAAGCTATTTATTTGTTGTAAAGCGTAATCATCTCAGAAAAAAATTATTATTCTCTCAGGGGCAGTTGAAGTAAAACGTGCCTGGGACAAACGCTGTGTAGCCATGTCTGTGTCATTATGCCAATATTATCTTCATAACTTTTTAAGAAATAAAAAGTTTACCCCTCAGAAAAATGTACTTTCCTCTCAACATTATAGCCTGCGTGAGCGCGGTGCGTGTGAAGGCGCGCGCTGTATACAGCACACTGCGTCATATAAGGACGCACTGAAAAGTAATCGGGTCAGGTCGTTTACATGGTTACATTTTTCGTTTGATCGGTTCATGAAAAGGTTTATCCCACCCCTCTCAAACCGATTACTATTTCATTCGGTTTGAGCATTTTTATTCTGATTGAGGTGTTTATATGGAGCATTTTCATTCGGATTGGAGTTTTAAACCGATTACAGTGCTCCATGTAAACGCACCTATTGATTTTGTTTCACACATTTGCAAAAATGTATCTAAAGATATATTAATACAGCCTTTGAATATAACCTCAATTAAAGTTGGAGTGTTTATAAAATAATTTTTTTTAAATTTTTGATAAATAACTTGATTCTGTTAGGTAAACACTTTATCCACAGATAAAGGTCAAACCCCATTTTACTGTTTGGAAGAATGAATTGAAGTTATATGCAAAATCTCTTAAATGGATGATGGACAGAAATGCCTTGAAACTTTCTTCTGCTCTGGACTTATATATGTTGTTAGATTAAGACCCCATGAAATTTTTTGAAATTGTTTTTTTGTGTGTGTGTGTGTGTGTGTGTGTGTGTGTGTGTGTGTGTGTGTGTGTGTGTGTTCGGTTGTGTTCCGTTTTTTATTTTGAATGCTGTATCAACACGGAAAATGGTTATATGATTGTAAGAAATGCCTTAAATGTTGTATTTGAACAATCTTTAATAATAAAACAAACAAACAAGAAATTGTAAAAATGTGCTCTGTGTTATAATCACACTATGCATATGTGTGTGTGTGTGTGTGTGTGTGTGTGTGTGTGTGGAGGAGGGGAGGAGGGGGGAGGGTTAGGGATTAGATATTGTACAGTAACATCTAAGTAAATAATACAATACATATTATATTGTACAGATGTGAAATCTATTTAGAAGTAATGCAGTAATTACCCGAACGGACCTCAATGCTTAATACACAATGACATTTGACGGATTGTTTATGAGTATGAATGTGTCATTTTTTAGAAAATTAACTCCAAGTGTCACCAAATGGCAAGTTACTAAACCTAACAACAAAAGCAACCATAAAACAAATTATTCAATGAATTATTCAAGCCCCACTGCATGATGGGAACACCAGTTAAGAAACGCTGATATTTACACTTTCATTTCTACAGGCTTGAAGTGAATACTAATATAGAATTATTACTGCCTGAACAATTTTTTAATGTAAAAAAATATATTTAACTTTTATTTACTTCACAGAATAGTTTTTATTTTTATCAATACAAAAAATAAATACAAATTCTGACTTGAAGGTGATCTTCCCCAATCCAGGGACAGCATCCAGTAATGTTTGGTGTTGAGGGTCAAACTTCTGAGCATGCTCAGTTGGAGTTCACTGATCCCTTGCACTTGAATAATTTGTGTATTTGGTTAAAGAATGGGGACTTACATTAATATTATTCAGAATTAATGTTAGCTCAATAGTTTGCCCATATTTGTGTTGTTTCAATTCATCATTAGGGTGATTGTTTCAATTAATATATACAACCTTTGTAGTACAGCTATCATTACAATCTATTACATTTTCTCAGCTGACTATACACAAGGTTAGACTATTTATCTGAAGGTTTTGTAAAATAAAGAAATTTCTTCATCACTATATGTATGTTAAAGCTCAGCTCAGCTTAACATAAAATGGAACTTAGATCCACAAGTAAAAATGATTAATTTTGAGTCCAACTTCAGATTTTTTGTCATAAGATGCACATAAGATACCTTTCTAGAACATGCATGAACATTCAGAAATCTGGAATGCAACATAATATAACTTTCAAGATTAAAATAGGAAATGATCAGTTTATTAATAATAATAATAATAATAATAATAATAATAAAACATTTAACATAAAATGTTCCTTTAGCATTTTTGGACCCACTTTATATTAGGTGGCATATGTACTAACATTTAAATTAATAATTTGATACAATGCACTTGGTGTGTACATGTTTTTACATTTCACATACATTAATACCGGCATGTAATTAAACCTGTAATTAATTTCTGTAGTTATAATTACACTGCTGACCCTCACACTGAACCCTACCCTTAAACTGACCCATACGTCCATAACCTCACCCGTACTCCACCGCAATATCAGCAAAAGGGTTTTGCAATACAATATGAACACAATAAGTACATTGCACTGATTTTTGATGTAAGTACATAGTTAAGGCCACCTAATATAAACTGCGACCACATTTTTAATCCCACTTTTTTGGTATATTATCCATTAAAAAACCCCATCCAAATAAGTTTAAAGACTCCATTAGAACCCCCATCCCACCATAATTCTCACCCAAGGCTTGTTTTGTGTAAATTGTGCATTTTGCATATCTTCACATTGAGTTAGGACCCAATCGTAATTTATCTCTGATAACTTGATTTAGACTCTTCCGTTAAGGTCTATGTTCTTGGGACCTTCGACCTCTGGAGTCTATAGACATTAAATGAACGGTAACATCTCTGATTAGTGTTGCGCGCGCCCCTCCCTCTTCTTCCTCCATCAGCGCACTTCAGTCACGCGCCCATCCCGCGCACGAACCCATCAGTGAGCGCGCAACAGGTCTGTGTCAGGGGGAACAACTCAGAACAGCGCAAGGATTTCTGTTCCTTTTAGGATTTAAAAAACATTTATTAAAGTGCACAACTGTGTCGTATAATCGTGATGAGGAGCTAAGGAGTCAGGAATTTTTGGTTTCATGTCGGGACGGTCCAGCGTTACTGTCGGGCGATGGCAAAGACATCTTATGTGCTTTCTCTCGTCGACATCCTCCTTACCATCAACTTGGTTATAGGTATGACATAAACACAACACCTAATTAAATACACAAATACTCATCATTACCTTTTTCGTTGCTCGCATTATTAACTTATTGTTAATTGGAAATCATTCGCACTTTTGCCTTTGCTGAGTTTCAGCTCGTTTCCCATTACAGTCTTGTAGGATATTAAAATGTTCAAGTGTACACCTGTTATTGATTTTAAACAACTGTAGCTATATACAGCTTCGTTATTGGATCTGTAGAAAAAAAATATTTTAATAGTATAGCCTATATTTAAAAAAGCGATTCATACTTTTTAATATTTCATTGACTGCTATTTTTTAAACTATTAACAAACATTTACTACTGATAAATGAACGGACATAAGAATATTCCTAGAATTTCATGCATGTTTGGATTATTCTTATGAGTTAAAGCTTTGTTTTATTTTGCCTTAATTTTTGTAATATATATGGATGTGGTTACTAAGTAATTAGTAACTGTAATTTAAAGAGACAGTTCACCCAAAAATAAACTTGCCCTCAAGTTGTTCCAAACCTGTATGAGTTTCTTTGCTCTGCTGAACACAAAAGAAGATATTTTAAAGAATGTTTGTAATAAAGCAGATAGAGTAACCATTGACTACCCCCCCCATATTGTAATTTATATAGTTAATAAGAAAAATGTATGTAGTTTTATATTATTTATTTGAATTAATTAAAAAAGCTGTTTCGTCCTTAAATCACTTAACTATAGTTAATGTTGATATAGGATTTAGAAAGTAATAATATGTAATAAAAAACTTTTGGGAGAGAGTAATCTATACAGTAATCTAATTACACTATTGCAGATGTGATTAGTAACTATTAATTCATTACTTTTTTACTTACCCAACGCAAATGATATATTATATTTTAGTGTTGTGTTTTTCTAATGTCGTTTTGTGCTTGTAACATTGTGCTCTGTCTTAATGTTATTGGTTACAGGTGTAGAAGTCAGTTTAGATAACATGCATAAGTCATCATTATGCATAATTTCATCAATATCATTGTCAGTGCATTTTATTGTAGCATATTGTGTAACTTGTAACATTGTCGCGGTATTTTTTGGTTTTTAAAGTACAGGGCCAGAGCTTATACCAGCTGTAGGAGCCAACATTTATATAACAACAAATAAATATAAATAAATAAATGTACAATAAAAACTAAGAGTTGTTTCGGTTTAAAAATGGGATCTAGTGAGAGATATTTGCTTTTAAAAAAGTAAAAAAAAAAAAAAACTTCCTATTCTTTCTGCCCTTATCTTGTAATTTCTTCCACTCTCTCATCAGATGCAATCAAGCCCTCAATGCCGTTATTGTTTCAACTGCTTTCAGTGTCTGGCCACTTAAACGTTCAAACAAACAGTTGAATAAGTTAGTCTCCATGGAGTGCATGTTTTAGACTGATTGTGTGTGCCCATAAGAGTGTGCGTGTACCCAGTTCTAGTTCCTCTGGAGCAGGAATCCCACCTCAGGCTTTGGTGCGCGGGGCCATTTAGCCTGGCCCCGGCCCATCTGCCCAGGCTTCCTGTTTTGACACATCCAGGCCTCTGTGCTGCACTTGCAGCTCAAGTGGAAAAATATCCCAGGGTCCCACATCAAACTGCTCTATGCCACAATGTAATGTGCTGTTCTACACGTCTACATCCCTTATATCCAATGTAAAACCAAGCCAGGCAATGGACAAGCATTCATGCTCCTCACCATCACTCTTGTGCTCTCCTGATTGACTGTCAATCCATGCTTATGCAAAGAGAGAAGCAGTGGTTTAACTTTTAGTTTGAGTGGATGGGCAGCACAACATTTTTTTTTACCATGTTTTTGTCGTTTGTTGATAATGAAGCTGTAGATTTAGTCTGATGGTTGATCTGCTTTCAGATGAGGAGATAAACTAAATCATTCTGGGAATTAATATCAACCATGTTGGAAGCACCAAGGAGATCCTAGAAAATGAGCATGTTTTAAAGTTTATTTAGTCTTGATGTTAATGTGATATATTACAGCCATATTCTCAGTGGTATATTGCTCCGATGATGGCGGTCATACTCTCCAGTGTTTAGTTTTAATGTAATATATTGGTATATGTTGTCTAGATTCAAATTTACACAAGGTTTTGTGTCTTTCTTGGTTTAAGTTGGCGTAATTAAATTAAATAAGATAAACAGCAGAAATCTGGCAGCATTTGTTTCTTTATATAGCATAATATTCATACATTTCCATTTTGAAATGATCATAAAAAAAACCTAAAAAAACAAAAAACTGTTTCATCCAGACTAAATATGTTATTTGCATCAGTAATAAATCTGGTCATACTTTAGATTAGGGTCCAATTCTCAATATTAACTACATTAACTACAGACTTTGCTTAAATAAACTCCTAAATACTGCTTATTAATAGTTGGTAAGGTATTATTAAGTTTAGGTATGGGAAGGATTATGGTCCTGGAGAAAAAGGCATTAATATATGCTTTATAACTACAGCCAATCTCCTAGTAATATGCATGCTAAAGAATTGAACCCTAAACTAAAGCCCTGTCCCAAATGGCACTCTTCATATGCACTTTCGGTCTTGTGGACTAACAAAAGCTACTGCTTGATTATGATTAAGAACACCTTAATACATAGTTACCCAAATCAAAATGTATTTTCATATTGAGCTGTTCATATTAAAAATCATTGATTTTCATCTGCAGCATCAAGTCTGTTTATAGGCAAGGCAAGGCAAGTTTATTTGTATAGCACATTTTATACCCAATGGCAATTGAAAGTGCTTTAAAATAGTGATAACATATGCATGAGAAATAAGAATACCATGTGTACGAATAAAAAAAAAAAAAATCACATTTAACTCAAATAAACATATAAAATAAGAATAACCAAAGATAAGAACAAAGGTAAACTAAAACAGTTATAAAAAGAATAAACAGATGAAGCATATAAGATAACGCGCAATCAGTCGGACGTACAGTCAATTAAAAATACAGTATATTTAAACTGATAAAGCGAATAGGCTAATACAATGTAATGATTATACTTTTAGATACATACTGTGTGTTTTGTAAATGTATATTTCTATTATATGGTTTTACATTTGAAAGTAAAGTAAATTACAATATTAATTTATGTTGTATCATAATCTGCGCTACTATCCCCGCTTTTATTTAATGAGGTTGCAGGGCGTTCCAAATGAGCGATTATTGTCAGCCAAGATCACTTCCCCTGATATACCGTGCACAGGGAGCAACTTATGTCAATACTGCAACAAAAAAAAAAGTAACGCGCATGTGCAAGCGGTGCATAAAGTACACGTGGCTACAAAAATCTGGTGGTTCGCATTCAGTACGATCATAGTCTTTTGATGATGAAATTCACGTACACTGACCCTCACATACGCGTAAAAAGTGAAGTATACTTTGCCCTTTAGAATGCCATTTGGGACAGGGCCTAAAAGTGTTACCACAAAATTTGGCCAATGTAAGATTATGACTATCATAACCACTTAAGTCCTCATTTAAAAGGATAGTTCACCTAAAAAGGAAAATTTGATGTTTATCTGCTTACCCCCAGGGCATCCAAGATGTACTGCAGGGGTCTTTGTTTCATCAGTAGAACACAAATTAAGATTTTTAACTCCAACCGTTGCAGTGTGACAGTCATATAGTAAATATCAATGGGGTGTAATTCTATGAGAGTAAAAAAAAACACGCACAAATTTTTTTTAATTAAACCCAGTGGCTCGTGACGACACATTGATGTCTTAAGATACGATACGATCGGTTTGTGCGAGAAACCGAACAGTATGTATATAATTTTTACCTCAAATACAACACTATATACAACAGCTGCGGGTGCACCACCCTTTCCACTGGGTGAGGTCAAATTACACAATATGGCATATCTCAATGGGACACAAGCGGCGGAAGTGATGTCTTGCACGCATCATACACATAGACAGTAAAAGAAATGGACCGAGCGATCCCATTGACGTCAACGGCGAAAGAATGAAGTCAACCTAGGGGCACTCACTTCCTGATGGCTGAGCGAACTGCGCAGGCTCAGACTGAGCTTTACGACGTAGATGTGACGTGAGCCTCCTGTCTGACAGCTGTAGGTCTTCTAGTAGTTGTGGAAAGGGAAAGCTGAATCACGTTGTTTACATATTTTGTCCCGTTTCTTTTGGCTCACTATGGACTTCTCCCCATTCTTCCCCCTTGACTTTATCAGACTTTATGTCTCCACGTCCCCCGACTGCCTCATAGACAGTAAAAGATTGCCTGCGAGCGTCTCCTCACGTCTATACGGTAATTTCTCAACTGTGCGACAGGGTCGCGTTGGTTATGACGCAATCGTTAGCCTATTTTTACAAAAACAGCTTCTGCGGGGCGACAGTGTAAGATACAAGGTAATGGAGCCTTTTATACATTGTCGTGTTTCTTTAGAAATAAACAATGGACAAATGGAGTCTTTAAACGTCTCAGATGTGAAGTTATTCACTGTCAAAGTGACTCAAAAATGAATGGGAGTCAATGGGATGCTAACAGCAGGTGATGGCTTGGTTAGCAATGGCAGCCCCTAGGGGTGGAACGCTTTCCGAGTGCTAGATTACCCCCTTGATCATACACCATATCGTGCAATTTGACCTCACCCAGGAGAAGTGATGGCACGCTCGCAGCTGTTGTAAATAGTGTTGTATTTGAGGTAAAAATTATATAAATACTGTTTGGTTTCTTGCACAAACCAATAGACATCAATATGTCGTCACGAGCCGCTGGGTTTAATTTGAAGTTGTTTGTGCATGTTTTTTTTTACTCATAGAATTACACCCCATTGTCATGCACTATACGACTGACAGACTGCAACTGTTGGAGTTAAAAATCTTAATTTGTGTTCTACTGAAGAAACAAGGTCATTTACATCTTGGATGCCTTGGGGGTCAGCAGATAAACATCCCCTTTAAATCCACTATCCCTTTAAATCAATCAGTGATTTAGATTTTATGCGAGTGTTCATGTGAATCTGCAGCTTGTTCTTTAACAAAGCACTCTGGGTGTGTTTCTTTCTTGTAGCGATAGAGCTCAAGTTTGTGCCCGATCCTCCAACCTTAAACATCACTGAGAAAACTCTCAAAATCAATGCTTCAAATACACTGGAGATCACGTGCAGGTAAGCTTTGCAATTCTGTCTTCAAAATAAAATCATTTGTGCTGTCAACGTTAACGGGCTAATGCATGCAGTTCATTTTTTTCCAGTTGCTAAATATTTAACAATTAACTCAGCAACAGTTTTTTCTGTCATCCTTTGGCTATGGTTACATTATATGATCACACTCTTAATACTTTTAAACCATTCAAGCACCACAAGACAAAACAGAACGCACTGTCTGTGAATGTCCTGTCACAGAGAGACTTTTTTTAATGTCATTGCTGACACTAGTTTTACCTGTTACACAGGGGGCGGCAGATCCTGGAGTGGTCTACACCTCACAACCGAACCCGCTCTGAAACCCGGCTCACCACATCAGACTGTAGTGGTGATGGACTATTCTGTAGCACTTTAACGCTCTCCAGAGCAGTAGCCAATGAGACGGGAGAGTACCGCTGCTTCTATAAAAGCCTGCCTGTAGAGGATGGGAAGACCTCTATAGCTGTGTATGTCTTCATACAAGGTATGGCTTTAATGTGTAATTGTGTTGGACAAGTTTTCAACAAAAAGAAGAGCCAATTTTTCATAGTGTTTTTATAGTGGTACTGCCTTCTACAGAAAGTGGGAGAGAGATTCGGAAAGTTACAAAAATGTGTTCATCGCATACTTCCTTTGTTGTCCTTCAGGATAACCTTCTCACCTCCTCATTCTTCATAACCTCTTCATTCTCGTGGCACCACCACATTTTACTTACCATTTTGACCATAATAGCTGTAAACTATCCAGACAAACAAAATACAGGAATTGGTTTGTTTTAAGTTGCTTATTTTTAAGTGTTGGTTAGTGTGAACTTGCACTCCATTTCATACCTATGCACATTTGATAATAAAGTTTTATAACTGTTTGTAAGCAGTGTCATATCTCTTATAATATCTAAAGAGTATATTTAGTATAGAGAAAACTCTCCTAGATTATGGCAACTGTAAATATCTGGTTAAATATAAATACCAGACATGCCTGTTTTTTAGATTATCGTACGCCGTTTGTCCGAATGGCTCAAGATTATGATGTGGTGTTCATTCGGGAGGGAGAACAGGTGGTCATTCCCTGTCTGGTATCTGTGGAGGAACTAAATGTAACACTGTACACAGTGAGTATTTCTACACACACACACACATTCCCCTAACCTACACAAAAAACGGCTAATCTGCAGATGTTATCTTCTATTTCTAAGAAGCTAAATTTAGTTGTGTTGGTGTAATTTAAGCTTGGATTAACCAGGCCAGGACATTTTTCAAGCTGAAAAATGAAAAGAATGTCATATACGCCTAGGAGGCTTGATGAGTTTTGGGATTTTTTTAGGTGAACTATCCCTTTTAAGTCAACTGATCACTTTTTACAGTGCATTACTTATAGGTATTTTGTGTTAAAATATGAATAATAAATATGAAATTTATGACTATAAAATATTCAGGGCCAGATTTACTAACAGCTTGCACCAGCGCAAACCCTCTTTTGGCGTAAAAAAAAAACTACAGTCAGGATTTACTAAAGACACGCAGTGAAAAATGAGTGCTGAAAAAGCATGGACGGGGTTAGTTTTGCAGCTGACTTTATTGCATATGCATTCGTAGGAGTTTCCCTTTGAGGGGCAAAATGTATGGGAGGAGAGTATTTAAATCAATCATGCAAGGTGATTTACTAAGGTTAGCGCTTGACAATTTACTGGTGTTTGCGCCAATATTTAACGGCCAAAAAAGCACATCTTAAACTGGATGCTAACTGATAGATTGTGTAAGTCATTATGGAAATGATCCGACTGCGTCTGTGTTCTTTAATTTGCATCACGTGCAGAACTTTCCACTCCCATTGGCGCTTTTTTAAAATAGCGCTCCCACACTAATTTGCCCTGTTCAGTAAATCTGTCCTTAGTGTTTACTCATTCAGATCCCTGTGTTGTGTGATTCACTGCTGGTGATATGTGAAGAATGTTTATGTTGTCTGCCCTCAACAGAAGTATCCAGTAAAAGAACTGTCCACGGATGGGAAAGAGGTCATCTGGGATAGCAAGAGGGGTTTTATCCTGCCTAGTCATGTGGTCAGCTACGCTGGCGTGGTCTACTGCCAAACCAGCATTCGAAACGAGACCTATCAGTCCTCACCTTACATAGTGGCTGTTGTAGGTAAGCAAAAAAAGTTTATTTGAGGAGGTGTATGTTGCATGGTTTGTGCATTTGACTTATCATTTCAGTTTTGCATATAAAAAATGTGTAAAATATTTGTTTTTGAGGAGGTGAGATTGCATGTCTCAGAATAATTTTGTTTAGACTGTAGAAACAGTCTGGTGTGAGATCAGCTGCCGTGGTCTCAAGAGAACAATGCTCCACCCGGCACGTCCCTTACACCCCTTCCCTCTTCCGCAGGATACAAGATCCATGACCTCACCCTGAGTCCAGCTCATGAGAGGCTGACGGTAGGGGAGAGGCTAATGTTGAACTGCACCGCTCACACCGAGCTCAATGTGGGAATCGACTTTCAGTGGACCTTCCCACATGAGAAGGTCAGTTACTTAGAGAAATGTTCAATAAAAGTTAACCTCAATTGGCAACATTTGTGGCGTAATCTTGATAACCAAAGAAAATAACTAGCCCAGCCCATGTTTTTTAAAATTCTCCTTCCTGTTCTCTACATAAGTTTCACAATGCCCAGCGATGAAAAACAGCCAGAAACAGTCTAAACTAAAGCTGTCTGCTATGTCTTTACTGACTTCTATTGACCCCCTAACATACTTTATCCCTCTGGTGCTCTTTAGGAAAATGTTAAGGTTTAAAATTTTGCTTCATCGGAATGGGATTACACTTTGTCTGTTTTTTTGTTGTTGTTTTTATTTTATTTACTTTTGTCACATTAGCTAAGGAAACACACAAAAACAACATTGACATGATTCGGATATGTTAAAGCATTGGGGCAAAAAAGTCACTCTTGCCTCATTTGCAATCAAAAATGGCCGACATAGGAAATTAAGGGAAAATACAAAAACTCTTTGGTAGTACAAACTACAAATCATCCACTGTGCAGAAAAAAGTGCACAGCAATGATGATGTGACACTCTAAATGTCAAGAGTGCAAAATAGATGCATGCTGAAGCATTAAGAGTTCCTTTCACCGGAACTAAGGGACAAGCCCTGAAAAACAACCCCACACCATAATACCCTCTCGACTAAACTTTACACTTGGCACAATGCAGTCAGGGAAGTACCGTTCTCCTGGCAATCGCCAAACCCAGACTCGTCTATCATTGCCAGACAGAAGTATGAGTAGTCACTCCAGAGA
Organism: Pseudorasbora parva; assembly: GCF_024679245.1. Lineage (NCBI taxonomy): Eukaryota > Metazoa > Chordata > Actinopteri > Cypriniformes > Gobionidae > Pseudorasbora > Pseudorasbora parva. The sequence continues at coordinate 8,008,504 of NC_090186.1, read as the reverse complement.
ACACGTCTCCTCTGCTCTAGAGTCCGGTGGCGGCGTGCGTTACTCCACTGCATCCGACACTTTGCATTGCACTTGGTGATTAAGGCTTGAATGAGCTGCTCGGCCATGGAAACCCATTCCATGAAGCTCTCTACACACTGTTCTTGAGTTAATCTGAAGGCCACACAGAGTTTGGAGGTCTGTAGCTATTGACTATTGAAAGTTGGCGACTTCTGCGCACTGTGTGCCTCAGCGGGAGCTGACCCCGCTCTGTGAATTTACGTGGCCTACAACTTTGTGGCTGAGTTGCTGTTGTTCCCAACTGCTTTCACTTTGTTATAATACCAGTAACAGTTGACCATGGAATATTTTGTAGTGAGGAAATTTCACAAATGGAAAAATTGCACAGGTGGCAACCTATCACAGTACCACGCTTGAATGAGCTCCTGAGAGCGACCCATTCTTTCACTCGAATGTGCTTGATTTTATACACCTTATACACCAATACTTTTGGCAGTATAGTGTATTAAAACTAGAGTGACTACAACACAGAGCAAGTTTTTGCAAATCTGTGAAATAAAAATAAACAATTCAGCCACAATTCAGTAAAACTAACAGCAAGGAAGAGGTTACACATGATTTCAAAACCTACACCCACTCAAACACACATGCACTTACACAACACACTATTATACACACACAAATTAACTGGTGTAGCTGTAACAATATGGTAAAATTGAACCAAAAGACTCAAATAAGAGGTTGAAATCAGGTCTGACTCAGATGGTTTAAGATGTGATAAAGCAGTGGTTTTCAAACCTGTCCTGGAGGACCCCCATCCCTGCACATTTTATATGTCTCCCATATTTGGCACACCCACTTTAGGTCTTGCAGTCTCTACTAATAAGATCATGAGTTGAATCAGGTGTGTTAGATGAAGAAGACATACAAAATGTGCAGGGCTGGGGGTCCTCCAGGACAGGTTTGAAAACCACTGTGATAAAGCATTCCTGTTCATTTTTGTTACATTGTTATTGAATTTCGATGTTATGTGTAACAAAATGTCCTCGTCTGTGTTCAGGTTTGACTGTAGTAAAATGTATGCAAAAACTGACACTTCAAATCAACATTTCAAACAAAAAAATCTAAACCTTGACAAAAAGTAGTCTTTGAGCATGTCTAAGTATAAATCAAAATCCACAACTTAATAAATATAATTATTTATATAGAACTATATAGAAATATTGTGGTTACACCATAACATTACATACATTTTTTTTTACTCCCAGATGGCAATAGACCTTCAAAGATGTAAATGTCTCTATATAACATGTAATACTGCTTTAACTGAAAAATAATTCAAAAATATATTAGAAAAAAATATGTATTATTTTCAATGGGAAAATAACTAATACAATTTGTATAAATATTGCAATATTTTAGTATAATAAAATCCCTTCAAAATTCTATATAATAATCAAAAAATATTATTGATTGTGACCACGTGTGAACCCTAAACGAAAGTGACCAGAGGGTTCAAATTTATCATCCGCCAATCTTCTATGTGACTGTCGATATCTGGCTACTTATGCCTGGCTCACACTACTGGAGTTTTAGGCCGATTTATGCCCCCAATTTTTTTTTTTTTTTTTCATTTAGTTATGCTGACATTATTTGTTTTACTTAAGACACTTGAAGCATAAGTTCAATTCAATTCAAAGTCCAGACCAGACCAGACCATGCAGTTTAGCTGATTTTGTTGTATTAGTTTCATAAATAACATCATGCATTTCTCTGGTGGATTTTAAACTGTCTCTCTCACCTCCTGCAGAGAAGTTTCAACAGCTCAATACCAAGGTCACGCTATGAGACCAAATCCTACAAGAAGAAGCTGTGGAACTCGTTAGAACTGTCCAATACCCTCATTGTAGAGAATGTGACCATAAATGACACAGGAGAATATATCTGCACAGCCTCTAGTGGTCAGATGCACAAGATTGCACGAGCATCCCTCATTGTCTATGGTATGTGCTTTTAGAAATAACCACAAATTAAAAATTTAAATGTTAGCGTTGCTCACACACCAAGGCCAGTTATAAGCTACCTAGCTGTCATAGGTAACACTTGGTAGCATAAAGACTATGTTTTATAATACAATGTTTTAATCGCATTTACTAACATATCAATTGATGTTTCAGAGAAACCGTTTATAGCACTCAATGATCAGTTGTCGCAGACTGTGGAGGCAAATGCTGGCCAGGAAGAGGCAAAAATCCTTGTTAAATATTATGCTTACCCAGAGCCTTCTGTCAAGTGGTAAGTGGTTAATAGTGTCTGACTTGTGTATATATTAGTGCTGTCAATCGACAAAAAAAATTAACTAGATTAATCACACACATTTTTCTGTGATTAATCGCAGTTAAAAAAAACTGCAGTTTTTATTATGTTTTAAAAGTTGTAATATTTTGTGTAATAATGTAATAATTGTAATAAAAATGTAATAATTTCACAGTTAATTGCACAAATCAATGTAAAAAAACATAAAGACAGTATATTTTAAATACTTGAATGAAGGCCATCAGGCTATCACTGCACTCTAAAAATTGTTGGGTTGTTTTAACCCAATGTTGGGTCAAATATGGACTAACCCAGCAATTGGGTTGTTTTAACCCAGCGATTGGGTTGTTTTAATCCTGCGGTTGGGTTAAATATTTGCTTAAGACAACCAAATCGCTGGGTTAAAACAACCCAATTGCTGGGTTAGTCCATATTTTACCCAACATTGGGTTGTTTTTTACCCAGAATTACCCAGAGAGTGATACTAATACTAAAGATATCAGTTTTTTACATTTATTAGGGTTCAAAATGTAAAAACTTTTAACTTAAGTGAACTTAAATAATCCTCTCATAAACCCAACAAATGTCATATTTACCTGTGCCCTGTGAAATATACCAAAATTTTTATAAAGTTATCAAACAGTGTGCACTGCATAAATTATAAATGAAATAAATCCTTAATAAAGCTACACAAGTTCTTTAGTCAAGAGCAGTGAATTATTTTCTCTGTTCCCTTTGTTCTTTGATTAACATTAAAGGTGGGGTAAGTGTTATTTCAAATCAGCTTTACCAAACGGGACTGCCGAGTGCTTAAACAAACTTGTAGCCAATCAGCAGTAAGGGCTACTAATGACGTGGAGAAGAGAGCGCTCAGTGCCCGTCATTATTCAAAATACATGACACACAGGACGGACATTAGCCGAGTGATGACAGAAAGAGAGAGATGGCAGGTAAAAGAAAAAAGGGGATGATGTCTGAGGAACAAAAGAAAGTTTACGATCAGGCAAGAAGTATCAGCTTTTCAGCGTTGGAGAGAACTCAAGGAGCGAAGAACAAGTGTGCTTTATTTTTTTGTTTTGAAGAACTAATAAATACTGGCTTTTTCTTGAATATGCTCATCTGTCATGTTTGCTTGTTTGTCCATTTGGAATCGTATCGTCGCTCACTTCAGCGATGATAAATACCAGTTCTTTTCCACATCGTATAAACCTGGAGCGTCTAAACCCCCTCACTGTCTGTTTCAGTTTCCAGAAAGCACTTAACCCACCTTTAACTTTGACAGCACTAGCCTATATAGTGCCTATAAAGAATAGATTTGAACTGTATGTGCAAGTCAGACTGAACTTTTATTAAGCTTTGTTTTGATATTTTCCATCCAGGTATAAGAATGATCAGCTGATAGTGTGGAAGGAAGAGTACAGGATGAAGCCTAACAGAGGATCTCTTACTATTTATGGTGTCACAGAGAAGGATGCTGGGAATTATACTGTTGTCATGACAAATAAGATTACCAAGGAGGAGCACAAAAGAACATTTCAACTCTTGGTTCATGGTAATTCTCTTCTCTTCTCTTCTCTTCTCTTCTCTTCTCTTCTCTTCTCTTCTCTTCTCTTCTCTTCTCTTCTCTTCTCTTCTCTTCTCTTCTCTTCTCTTCTCTTCTCTTCTCTTCTCTTCTCTTCTCTTCTCTTCTCTTCTCTTCTCTTCTCTTCTCTTCTCTTCTCTTCTCTTTCTCTTCTCTTCTCTTCTCTTCTCTTCTCTTCTCTTCTCTTCTCTTCTCTTCTCTTCTCTTCTCTTCTCTTCTCTTCTCTTCTCTTCTCTTCTCTTCTCTTCTCTTCTCTTCTCTTCTCTTCTCTTCTCTTCTCTTCTCTTCTCATTAACTTGTGTGTTTATATGTACAGTTCACCCTAAGATCTTTGAGAAGGAAGTGCCGCTGGATCGTGATGTTCATATGTACGGCAGTAGTCCTACACTCCGATGCACTGCTAGCGGAGGATCCAGCCCTGTCACAATAAAATGGCAGTGGATGCCCAGAGAGGACTGCCCAATCAGATTTCTGTGAGTCACATGATTTGATACTGTCTTGTGGTTTTGCTTCAAGCATAACCTGTGTAATACATCAAGAATTTAGACTGCAAAAAAGGGCTCTATCAGATAGATGCTTCATGTGGTAACCTCTAAATTAACAGTTTTTATTTCAGTTAAAACTTTATTAACATTACTAAATTAGGTTAGACAAAGATCCCTAAGATATCAATTGCACATCACCACATTTTACAGTTTTACCAACATTAAAGTTGCAAATTGTTCATTTTCTCTTTAATCATATTGCATTGTATTATATCATAAAAAATACAAACATATCTAACATCGAAGGTTGGGGAGAAAAACAAAACAATACGGTGTGACATATGTACACCAATATACCTAAACATACGCTGATAAAAATGATTCTGTGGTGAAGTTTGTTCAGGCAAGAATTCAAAAACAAAGTAAATTCTATATTAGTACTCAATTCAAGCATATGTGAATTAAAGCGTAAATATCAAACGTTATAAAATTAAGTAAAACCTACCTGCTGCTTGTCTTCCCTGCTGCTTTTACTGATTTCCAGTTATATTTACACAGTTTTATCATTGCTTTTGTTGTTAGGTTTAGTAACTTGCCATTTTGTGACACTTTTGTGAGTTTATTTTCTACACAAAATGTGTAGAAAATGAATTCATATTGAAAAATGAACGAAATGCAGCAAAGTACAAATTACCCAACAACCTTTTACTGGCCAATTTAAAGTTACTTATATGCTTGTTAATTTTACTTTTCTTTATGGTTAAAAATGATCCAAAATACATTTTTAAGTAAGAACATAACCAGCAAGTGTTCAAAACTCTCCTTACTTTAGCCCGATTTACAATGGTAAGCTTTTAATAATGTGTTATAATTTGAGTGGTAGCTTTCCAAGGGAAATACGAGCATGGCCTCATTCGTCTTTGTGTCATTACATGTCTGTATACATAAAGGAGGAGTTCGGCTAGTTGGCTATATTTGTGGATGCTGCAGGTTGCGGATTATTTATAGCCTTTTCTCACAGCAGCTGTAATAATTAAACGTACCATGTTGATGCGGATTGCAATCCAGAAAGGTCCTAACGACATTCATCAGTTCAACCGTAGTTAAAAGCAAAAGATTAGACTGTGCAGAAATTTAAATCTAAAGGTAAAGCTAATCTGTAGCCCCCGCCCACCGAATCGTGGAGCTAAATGAGCAATAAACATGCCAAAGATAGCAATATAATCATTAGTAACAAAGACACAGGTTGACACTGGATTTGCAGACACATTGAGATTAAAACACAATGCTGTGCCTTCTATATTGTATTTGACAGGAATTGTGCAGCACACTCACGTGAGTAAAACATGTTTTTTTATATAGTATTGCATTTTTGCAGATCATATTGATTATGTGTACGTGTCTAACAGAACATACCTTAGCATGCTGTCACAGGCTGGAGAATTCCTTATTTGTTGGTTCATTACGATTCTGGATCAGAACAGATCAGACTCAGACATGTAATGGCCAGGGGGCTCGCAAAGCCCAACATCCCAGGGCCATGTGTTTTCCAGATGGGCTACTAAAATGTAAGCAATCTGGCAGGCCGGTGAATCTTAAATAGTGAAATAACATTTATTTCTTGATCTGCACTGTTCACTCTCTTGACTTGATATTTAAAGAGAGCGCGTCCGCTTATGTGTGTGTGGTTCGCGCTTATATCCACCGATCGGGCGGGCCAGTAATACAAAATGAATCAATCGGGTGGATGAGAGCTAAATCATTGTGTTTGTTCAATAAATACGTTTTGAGAGCCCTGTCAGAGAATTATTCTGGATGCCGCTTTCAAAACAATCCCTCTTGTGAACTGACAAGGAAGCGGAAGCTCATTAAATATGCAAATCTTCTCCAATCCTAGCCGTGGGCATTTACTTCTAAGTCTCCAGTGCGTCACGCCCATCAAAACCCAGTGTTCAGGAGAGAGCCTCAAAACCAGTGTAGAAAATAGCCTATTAGATATTAGTTATGATGTTTTTGTCACGTCAACACAAAGGAAAATGGTGCGAGGACTCAAGTGCAGATAAATTAAGGTTTATTTACAAAATAAAGCATGAACTCAAAACAAAACCCACCACGGGGCAAAATACATAATCTAAACAAACTCAAAAAACATCCCAACAGGGAAAGCACGGGGAAACGGGAGACGTAGACATAATAACAATCCAACAAAGACTGACAAACACCAGGAGCTTATAAAAGGGAACAAATGAGGCAGGGACCGAGGGAACACAGGTGGGGCAAATAAACCAATAATGAGATAACGAGGGGGGAGGGATCAGACAATGACAGAAGCACAATGGCCATACTGACAAAACCCACATGTGCACAGACAGGACAGGCATGTGACAGTTTTTGAGTGTAAAACCATGAGAACATCACAAGTTGACCTCAGACAACACTATACAAAATTTTAAAAAGCCAGTTCATTACACCTTTAACAATTTGAGAACAAAGTATACCAATAATAATAATTTGCATGGTTTGATGTGATATGAGCTAAGCGATCATTGAAAGCCACACACACACTCCTCAAAAAATTTGATTAATCCATGCTAAGGAGCTGTGCTGATGCTCAACCCACGTACAGATGATAATTCTGCAAATAACTGCAATTGCGGGTTTCAAACTGAGATGGCAACTAAGAGGCAAAACTTTAAGCTGCAGCTTTAAGTAGAGTTCACTTAATTTCATTGTATGTGTGCAAAACTTTTTTCCTTTTTTTCAGTTTACGTAGAATATGATTCTCTTTACTTTTCTGCATTTTCATATCTACTCTGCATCTAAATTTCTGTAAATATTGTTTCTCTTGAATGATAAATTGTTTGTGATATTCCTCATTTGTACATTCCTCGATAAAATGCACTGCAAATGCTGAAACATGTAGATCACAACAAAAAACTGTACGTCCTCATGGCACCAAAAACAGCAGAAACCAAACAAATTGACATTTGTCTAGCAAAACCTGCCAATTAGAATGAAAGCTAAAAAAAAAAAAAAAGTGTCTTCCTGTGTATTTGTATGGGAGTCATTTACTGTTTTGCTTAGGCTGATGACTATGTCCTTAGTCATTGTTTTTGCTGACAAAATATACACTGAATAAGATGTTTGCAGGTTTGCTCACTGAGTAAATATTCAAGCATTTTCGTTCCTGGTGTTCTAGTGTGTCCCACAGTGCAATTAATTAGCATTTTGTGCTCTAATTGGGCATTCATCCTGAAACAACTGTTGTGATTGGGCCAAAAAGTATGGCTGCTTTGGTTAGAGAGGACTGAGAAATCAGCTACTGTGAGTTTTGGTTAACTTGGGACTTAAATTGACAGCCTGCATTCATTGAACATCACTTCCACGTATGTTGTAATCATATAATGGGTTTTCAGGGCCATTACATGAGCCTTATCTTCAGATTGCACTGTCACCTATTTCCGTAGCCCTCATCACAACTTCCTGTTGTTCTAAAAGCAGATGCATTTGAATCCTGTGTCCTTGATCAGACATAAAAATAACACAATGTCTGTCACTGTATCCTACTAACAAGAGTTCCCCCTCGTCCTCACCTTTCATTACAGTTTTTAAATGACCTATTTTTGTTTGTCTTTTTTCCCCATCTCTTTTTCCTCTCTTTCGCTGTTCTCTGTATCGTCTTCCATGGCTGACCTACATGCCATGAGATGATGAAGTTTAAACCCGACATCTGTTTATTGACATTTATAATAATTCCCATTGCTCATAAATATGTGTGGCAGAAGTGCAATTACTGTAGATCTGGAAATGGAGTCGGTTATGGGATGGTCTAAATTTAGACCGTTAATAATAGATGCATTGTTGTTTTGGATTCAGTTTGCTGTTTTTCCGTTTTTCCTGTTCCTTCTGGAGATATGCAGATAGATAGGTGTTTATTTTTGTGTCTTCTCTTTTGAGATTTGGATCCTCCATTGTGAAATGTTTGTATAAAATGTTTTTTCATTTTTTTTTCATAATACTTTTTTTATTGTTACATTTATTTAATTCATTTAAATATTTTGTGGAAACTCATAATTTTTTTTCAGTGTCCTTTAATGAATAAAAAGTTAACTTAACTGAAATAACAGCATTATTTAGAAATTATTTGTGTAACATTTAACACGTCCTTAGTGAATAAAAGTTAATTTCTTTAAAAAAAAAAAAAATCTTAATGACCCCAAAATTTTGCATCTAGAAGGTATTTACATCTATGCATTTAAGAGACAACTTTATCTGAAGTGACTCGCATTAGAGGACCATAAGCGATTCTTCACAGAACCAACAATATCCATAGTACACCATGTGTGTTTTGCAGACCTGGAAAGTATTCAAAGTAATTTATTAATTTTTAAATGATAATAATAATTGTATATTATTATTGTCGTGACAAAAAAACAACATAATAAAATGACTTTTTAATGTTTTATAATTATAATTTTTTTGACTGTGTAAAAACTGTTACTCACAGACCAAAGTCAGACCAGAGTGTGGTGAAGTGTGACAAGTGGAGGGAGATATCAAACAACACAGGGAAGAATCCCATCATCAGCCCCACATCTGTCATTGAACGCTCTCTGAAGGTAAACATTAATACCAGGACTCTGTTGTGTTTAGCTCAGCCTTTGAACATGCAAAAATAAGTTGGGTCCTAATGTCTAATGAGACTGCGATTTAAGATTTAAACCTAGTAATAAACCTAATATAGGATGTAAAGGAAATATTTAAAGGCACAATATTTAAGATTTTTGGATTAAAATATCCGAAATCCACTAGAACAGTGTTATATAGTTTATTGACTTGTGTACTTACATTATCCGAAATATTTCCAAGAATGTTTAAATCCAGAGAAATAAGCTATTTTAACCATGTGTCCATGTGTTGCCTATCAATGGCATTAATACCTGTGTTACCCTCGATTGAAGATGCCAAAGATGCTTTAATATATTATGTGTTTTATTAGACAGGTGAGCAACGTTCCACTCCAACAGATTTCAGCCCCACCTTGGTTCATACTAATAGATCTTTAATACATTAGCTCATACATCAATATGATTTCTGCCTGAGTCCTGTCGGATTCTTTTGCACCGGCTGTGGAGGTGAAGAAAAAAACTCCCATGATTCTGTGAAATCAAGGCGTCATCAAGCTATAACTTTTTTTTTGAATAAGGACCTTTAGTGGTGAAAATTACATATTGTGCCTTTAAGAATCATGTGCTTTATCTAGGTCACTAATCAAATAAATGCATTCTGCTTTGTATAGACAGTCAGATGTACTTGCTTCTATTGAAGCTCAATATTCTCTTTGGAAATACTCTAATCATGCTGGAGAACATGATCGTCAGGTTTTACACAAACGTGTTGAGTTTATGCAGCTCGGGTGCAGCTGCCATTAAAGCAAAAAGACAAACCAAATGCAAAGACATTTCAAAATTCATGTACATTTTTCAAATAACTTTTCCGAGTTGTATGAAAATGCAAAAGTGGTATGAAACTTTTGAACCTCACTGATTAAATGGTTAATCTTGGTGAATCTGGTAATATTTATATGCGATCCTGTTTTGATGTACTGTGTGTTCTCCCATAGACCATCAGCACACTGAAGATCCAGAAAGCAGTTGCTCATGCCCTCTACAGGTGCCTTGCCACCAATAAGTTGGGAGATGAAGAGCGAGTCATTGTGTTTCAAGTAACTCGTGAGTGCTTCCAAACCAGAGACAATGTCCACTGTACATCCCAAATTAAACGATTGCAATCAAATTGATCAAATCTAAACTTTTTGTTATTTTTGTCATCCTCAAAGGTTTCCTCAACCTAAGCGTCCTCCCCTCCAGCAGCCCTATTGAGGGAGAGGATGTGGTAATGCGCTGTGTAGCCGACCGGCTGCTGTACTCTAACTTACGTTGGTATCGGGTAACAAGCGTAGCCAACCCTGATCCGCCTCCAGCGGCTGTGCCCTGTGATACCCTCAGCCTGTCACCTTTCCACCAGCCCAATGTCACCATATCAGGTCTGCAGGGCACAAATGCAACGCTGGACCTGCCCATACCCAATGCCACTTTGATGGACCAAGGCCTGTACGCTTGCCAAGTGGAAAACGTGGGGACCAATGAGAGAACCTGCTTACTTCACAACCTGAGGCTCAGAGGTTAGTCCATAGCTTTACATAAAGTGTCATTTTTTGACTATTTTAATTAATTTGGTGATGCTAGTGGTAAAGAAATGACACACTTAATAGACTATTAAATAATTAATATATATAAAAATTTAAATATATATTAAATTCCTGCTTGCTTCAGATTGGTTGTTCAGATGGGATATATTGCAGAAATCATGTGCAAGCTTGAATGTACTAATATCTTCCCGCAGCTCTTGAGATGTCAAGAATTGTGACCAACCTGACTAACCAAAGAGTAAATGTGAGTGACTCCACCACTCTGGTGTGTGAGGTGACCGGCACACCAAAGCCTACTGTGGTTTGGACTAAAGACAATCAGACTGTCATGGAGGGATCAGGTGAGCAAATAAAACATCATATAGTGCAAGGAGATGCATGAAAAATGAATCAAAATTGTTTCAAATCCTTGCAAAAGATCAAACATAATTGATAACCTCTAATTGTATGGATTCATGGACCGAAATTTTAAAATTGAAAGGAAAAAAACGATCTCTACCCATCTTACACTACGTGATTGTGTGAAATCTGACTGTTCAGAACCTGCAGACTTCATATGTTAGAGGCTAAATTGGATGTAAAACAATTTGAACTATTTTAGTTTGACCACTATTCTCAGGCAACAATTTATTTATTTTTTTAGTTACACTGAATCCCATCATAAAATCAGTTTGGTGTTAGTGTGTGCTTTACAGAAAAAACTAACAGCTGAAACTATCTCTGAGGGGCAACTAGTTAAGTTACTAGAGGAGTTTACTAGTTTAGTGACTCGTGCTTTTCTTTTGTCAGGTGTGATTCTGAAACAGTCCAATCGTGTCTTGACCATTCAACGGGTGAAAAAAGAAGACAGCGGTCTTTACATATGTATGGCCTGTAACCAGCAGGGCTGTGACTATGACGAAGCTCGTATCATTGTGGACGGTGAGTCTGTTGACAAAACACACAGCTTGATTTATTTAGCTTTTATTTTTGGTTTGTAGAAGATTAAAAGATAAGGCAGTCTGGACATATTTTTTTTCTCTGCAGAATTTTTATGTAATTCATTTTTGGAATGTTACAATGGCCTGAAGTGTAACACAATCCTAGATCTTGATGATTTAGTCTTAACCTTTACAAATATATCAATGGTAGATTTTTTTAAACATATACACTACCGTTCAAAAGTTGGGGGTTGTATGATTTTTAAAATGTTTTTGAAAGTAGTTTCACATTCTCAGTAAGCTTTTCCATTGTTTATCTATGTGAACATGTAGACATCTTTGACCATTGCACTTCCGTCTTGCATCTTTTGCAGCATCAGTTCAACTTTCTCAAGAGCTTGCAGGTGTTTTTTTGTTGTTGCTTGTTTCGCATTTTTAACCACATAAAATGTATTCTGAGTAAATGGTCCTTAAAGGGGTAATGAATCGAGAAATCAACTTACCCTTGAGCTTTTGATATATAAAAGGTCATGGTAATATAAGATTGTCCTGTAAGTTTCAGATCATTTTGACGCCATCTATTGCAAAACACCGCCTCTACAGCACGTCTAATTCAGTAGCCCCGGCCACCGACTCTAGCCAGCAGCAATAAGCATGCCGAAGAAGATAGTAAGATATTGTGCTTTTCCTGGTTGTGGAAGAACAGAGTCCCTGCATAAGATTCCTTTGGATCCTAATATTAGGAATGTGTGATACTACATTTATTTTTAATGAAGTTCCTGCTCACGTGGGGAAGACATGTATGTGTGTTCGCTTCATTTCACTGCGGAATCGTTTGTAAACAAGTCTCCGGTCGAACTGGATTTGCAGACATATGGATATTAAAACACGATGCTGTGCCTTCTATATTGGATCCGGCAGGAATGGTGCCGCACACTTATGTGAGCAAATGTCTTTTTTATATGTAGTCCCGGGGCTATGTGTTTTCCAGATGGGCTACCAAAACGGAAGCCCGTCGGCAGGCCGGTGAATCTCAAATACTGAAAAAATATTCCTTTCTTTATTTGGGCAATCAATCGCAGGTGGATGAGAAATAAATCCTTGTGTTTGTTTGATAAAGACGGTTACGAGCCCTGTGATCGAGAGAATCATTCTGGTTGCCGCTTTCAAAACAATCCCTCCCTTATGTGAACTGAGTGACAGGGGAGTTTTCAGCATCATTACTCCACTCTTCAGCATATCATGATCCTTCAGAAATCATTCTAATATACTGATTTGATACTCAAGAGACATTTCTTATTATTATCATTGATGGAAACCCTTTGGATTCTTTGAAGAATATTGACAAATATTTTATGTTACTTTTAATCAATTTTATGTTATTTTTTTTATCGCATCCTTGACCTTGATTAATAAATGATTAATTTCTTTAAAAAAGACTGACCCCAAACGTTTAAAATGTTTTTAATACCAAAAGTTGGCAGGTACAAATCACTTTGTCAGTTTATAGAGACGTGTCATGGGTGTGAGGCAAGCTCAGTCTCCCACTGACTTTTATCCTCATTGAGATTTTGTTTTAATCAAGGCCCTGGGGCAAAAATAGCTCTCTTTTTAGTCAGTCAGGAAGGGGGCTCGGTTAGTGTACATCCGTAGGGAGTGCTAAAAGAAAACAAAGCAAAATCCCAGAACACAAAAGAGAGGGATGTCTCTCTCTCTCTCTCTCTCTCTCTCTCTCTCTCTCTCTCTCTCTCTCTCTCTCTCTCTCTCTCTCTCTCTCTCTCTCTCTCTCTCTTTCTCTCTCTCTCTCTCTCTCTCTCTCTCTCTCTCTCTCTCTCTCTCTCTCTCTCTCTCTCTCTCTCTCTCTCTCTCTCTCTGTATGTGTGTGTGCATCTTTCTCAGTGACTTGCATCTTGGTATAGTTCTGTCTCTTGCCTCCCACACATGAAGGACAGAGAGCACAGAAGCTCACAGAATATTAGAGATATACTGTACTTTGTGTGTACGTGACTACTCACTCGCGTCACTGCTTCTCCTTGTCACTGCAAATGGGACTGTCAGGCAGCCGTCATATTCACTAACAGCACCCTTCTCATGGGGAGAAAGAAAGGGTAAAAGAGAGGAAGGGAGAGAGAAATCAACTGAAAAATCTACATGTAGTGATCGATTGACCAGTTGCGTGTCCTAGTATAGAAAAGAGAACATGGTACTTTTTATCTAATGTGAATGGGTTCCTGCTGGTGGATTTTGGCTTCATGTTGCTGTACGCTCTTCAGGCTTATTTTGATTGGATGTAATGTCAGGTCAGCAAACAATTCACATTCCTTGCTCCTGGAGCCATCATGTACGCCCAAAAGCACACAAATATTTCCTGTAAACTACATTCGTCCAGGCAATTCAAGCCTTCCTCTGCTATTAATATAACATGAAGAAGCATTTTTCCAGTTCCTCTCCACAATATAATATTTATCTGGTAAAATACAATTTTTCAATTTTGTGGCAAATTGATACCAAACAGGCAAACAACTATGTCTCTTCATCTTCAATAATACTATTTATTAATCATCTAGGTTGGTTTGGTTGAATCATTTTTTAAATGTCTTTGTGTCTTTTTTTGTGTGTGATTTCTGATCATAGGTGCAGAAGAAAAGATGAATGTGGAATTGATCATGCCTATTGGAGCCGTTGTCACTGCCATGTTCCTCTGGCTCCTCATCGTCTTTGTCATCCGCAACAGGAAGCGGGTAACATTCCATCTCTTTCCCTTTTTCTTGTTTTCTCCCCCTCCAATTTACATGCACAGACGCACTCTCGGCTCTCCTCTGACTGATTTCGGACTTGGCTTACGCCATCTCTATTGTATGCTCAGCCCACATTTTGCTGCGATGCGTCACGTACACCAGCCATCCATGAGCCCCAGTGTCCACTGGACCCCAGCTTTAATTCTGCCTCTGTGTATGATAGTGGCTTCCAGTAACTCATTAGTGCGTGTCTTTATAATGAGGGCTTGATTCTGGAAGACTCAAGCAGGACAGGGGTGGAGGTCTCATCCAGAAAAGCTTGTTCTCCCCTTTTGACCTTCATTCCATTTTGCCATACACTCACCCTTTCCATCCTTTCCTCTTTCACAGCCTAATGATGGAGATCTGAAAACTGGCTACCTGTCGATCATTCTGGACTTAGATGATATGCCAATGGATGAGCACTGTGAGAGACTGACCTATGATGCAAGCAAGTGGGAATTCCCTCGTGATAGACTGAAGCTAGGTGAGACTTGGCTAAACGTGAGGAATAAATCAATAAAAAAAACAAGCCCAAATAAATGTAATTAAATTGGTCAAGAACAATCATAAATGGATTTCCAGTAGATTTGTTTAAAAAAAGAAAAAGAAAATTATGTTTAAGAAAGTTAGAAATTTGAAGGCACAACATGTAATTTCCGCTTATTTAAAATAAAGGCGCAGCTTGATTTTGTGTAATCATGGGAGTTGTTGATTACGCACCTCTTGTTCACCTCTACAGCCGGTGGAAAAGAATCCGACAGGACTCAGGCAGAAATCATATTCATTGATGAGCTAATGTATTAAAGATTTATTAACGTTATTGTAGTATGAATCATTGGAGTGGAATGAGGCCGTTGGAGCGATTGCTAATGATAGACAAGCGCGACACTTCCGCTTCTTCTGTTCATGCACATGTGAGGTAACGCAGTGTTGTTTTATCAAATTAGATACATTTGAGTGTGTTGAGAGTTATGTTCTAATGCTACTCTGCAGTCGCTCTCCGGCTCCTATGAGACACGTTTACACTGCTGTAAGAGATTGATATTATGGATGGTAAAACATGGCACTCGCGGTAAATCAAGAAAACAAGATATAAACAGCAAGACTAACTGTGCTTTATAAAAATGATTAGTTTTCTGTTGATTAATGTATCCAGTCAGTTGTTCACCTGTCTAAATAAACACATAATATATTAAAGCGTCGTTGGTGTTTCCATGGTTTCTACAAAATAAAACCGGGTAATGTGGGTATGATGCACAGAAATGTGTTCTGGTTAAAATTGCTTATTTCTCTGGATTTAAACATTCTTGGAAACATTTGGGATAATGTAAGTACACAAGTCAACAAAATATATAACATTGTTCTAGTGGTTTTCTGGATATTTTAATCCAAAAATCTTACATATTGTGCCTTTAATGAGTTTACTTTTGAAGTTCATTAAATTAACATAAAAAGTGAAAATACCACTGGACAAATGTATACTGTATGTAACAGACTTCAGTGATATGTTTTTATTGATCTATTTTTACAGTACCTCTATATCCATGTGTTTCAATTTTTTAATTATCTTAGGCTTTCAGCATCTTTTATTACCCATTTTAACCCCTGCAAACAGCTAAAATATTTGCTAAAAAAATATTACTATACATGTATATGGAATTGTTCACAAATGTATAATACCATGTTTTCCAGGAGAGCCACTGGGCAGAGGGGCATTTGGTCAAGTTGTGGAGGCGACTGCATATGGTATTGAGAAGGCCACCACCTGTACTACAGTAGCAGTGAAGATGCTCAAGGGTATGAGGCATCTGTTCACTGGCCTTAAACTGACTTCAAAATATCTGCCATTTAACACAACTGACTACAGTATTCTCATTCTCCAACAGAGGGCGCTACTTCCAGCGAGTACCGCGCTCTGATGTCTGAGCTGAAGATCCTCATCCATATTGGTCACCATCTCAATGTGGTCAACCTTCTAGGGGCCTGCACTAAACAAGGGGGTGAGTTCCCCTTTTAAAATCCTCAGATATTGACAGAAATGACTTCTGTAATCTTTCCTGTCCTGTGAAGTTTGCTGCCGCCACACACTGTTCAGGAAGTATGTAGATGTTTATGGGTGACAAAATGGGCAGTCATTGTAAGAAATGTGTCAAAAACATTGTGCATTGTTGAGAAGAACACAATGTGCCCACATGAAAAGTCTCTTCTTCCTCTCTCTCTCTCGCTCTCTCTCTCTCTCCTTCAGGACCCTTGATGGTCATTGTAGAATACTGCAAGCACGGTAACATCTCCAGCTATTTAAAAAGCAAACGAGGAGAGTACAGTCCCTACAAGGTAAATTGCGTCATAACCCAGAGTACTACTTGTAAAGCCAATTTGTGATATAGATCTCAGTTGTTCATTTTAACAATGAGCTGACTTGGCTTGGCCTTTAAATGTTGTTCAAGGTTAAAGGTGTTATTAAGGTGTTGCTACTTGACCCTGAAAACCTACTTAACTTGCCAACTACCCTGAAAGCAGAGGAAAGCTGATCCACGCGTGTCTTGTTTCTCAGAAGCGGATGCTGTGCAGGAGGGAGGCACAGATGGAAGAGGATTTACATGAGGGAGATCTGGGTCTGGGAACCAGCACTCGACTGGACATCTGCACGGGCACCGCAGTGTGCACCCGGATAGGAGAGCAGACCTCCACGACCCAGCTGCAAGATGAACAAGGTACAGTATATTAGTTTGTTGTATTCTCTGTACTGTCTTCGGACTCTCACAGCTACTAATGCCAAAGATGGCACATTTAACAAAGTTATATAGTAATATTAGTATTGTCATTTAGTTTTGTCATTACATTTTTTTTAATTTTAAGTAGCTTTAATAAGCTCATTATCTGTGAAAATAGAATTAACTGCAAAGATATTAATAATAAAAATGAATAAAATAAACAAGATAATTTTTATTATTAATAATATTTATTCAAATTATTAAGCAGCTGAAATGAGCTCATTATCTGAGACACTATGGACATTTTTACTTTTAAATTAAAGTTTTCACTGCAAAATAATTAAAAATAAACAACATAATTACTTGTTATTATTAATACTATTTTTTTTAATTATTTGTAAGCTTTAATGTGTTGATATTATTTGAGAAAATAGATTAAATATTTATGAATAATATTTATTGATTTATTTCTTTTAAAATGAATGTCATAATATATATAATAACTGCAAAGAAATTATTAAAAAAATAAACAAGATCATTTTTATTATTATCAATAATTATTCAAATTATTAAGTGGTTATCTGAGAAACTATATGGAAATTTGTACTTTTACATTGAATTTGTCACACTGCAAGTGAATACAGAAATAAATAAACAAAATAATTATTTATCATCAATAAAAAAAATCATACTTATTAATCTAATTATTCTAGTTATCATTTGATTTAATGAGTTCATATTATTTGAGAAAATAGATGAAATATTTGTACTTTTAAAATAAATTTTGTCACACTGTAAATAAATGGAAAAGTATTTAAGTAGAATGAACTGCAAATAAATAAATAATACAAATATCTTTGAGGAAATGTATGTACTCCCAGAATCAAGCCCTCATTTACACTGTAAATATTTACATTTATCAAATTAAATTAAAGAACACAAAAAGATTAATAAAAACATGAATTGGACCCAAGATGTGTATATATAATGTGTCATCTCCTCATGTACAGAGAGTTCAGACTGGGATCACCTGACAATGGAGGATCTCATCAGCTATAGCTTTCAGGTGGCCAAAGGCATGGAGTTCCTAGCCTCTCGAAAGGTAAAACTAAAACTTGTGTGTATACATTTTTCTTGATTTACTTTTCATTGAAGATAACTGCTTCAGTCCTAATAATGCTCTTTGTGTTTGTAGTGTATCCACCGGGACTTGGCAGCCAGAAACATCCTCCTTTCTGAGAACAGTGTGGTGAAGATATGTGACTTTGGTCTGGCCAGAGACGTGTATAAAGACCCCGATTACGTCCGTAAAGGAGATGTGAGGACTCTTATTACATTCAGACAACTTCATTTCATTCATTTCTCGAAATTGACCAACTTACACACGAGCATTCCTCTCTATCATCACAGGCCCGTCTTCCTCTCAAGTGGATGGCTCCTGAGACTATTTTTGACCGCGTGTACACCACGCAGAGTGATGTTTGGTCTTTTGGCGTGCTGCTCTGGGAGATCTTCTCACTTGGTAACAAAATATTGATATTAACGTAATATTATCCCAGTGCATACTAGATAACATAAACGTACTCTAATTATCGGACATGTTCTGACATGTTTGGTGCAGGTGCGTCTCCATACCCAGGTGTGTGCATCGATGAGTCCTTCTGTAGGCGACTAAAGGAGGGAACCAGAATGAGAGCTCCAGATTACGCCACACCTGAGATGTAAATATACTTCACAGTTTTAGATCTGATGTAAAGTTAAAGGTCTGTGAAAATGATCTTCAACTGTTGATCTAGTAAACAATCTTTTTAATTCTGTTGAAAATACTGAAAAACTTTCATACTGTTTTGTAGCAGATGGGCAGACTATTCTTATTAATGCACTCAGAGATGTAGCAACTGACTGAAAGCTAAAAATCTTACCAACTCTTCCATGTTAATGTGAAATTCTTCCAGATACCAGACCATGCTGGACTGCTGGCTTGATCGACCCAAAGAAAGGCCAACCTTTACTCAGCTAGTTGAGCATCTGGGCAATCTGCTACAGGCTAGCGCTCAACAGGTTAGACTTGACTCCATTTATAAGTATATATTTTGTCTAATTTATATTTTTAGTAATCAGTAATTTAAGTCAAAGCAAAATCATTAAAAAAATTTTTTTTTAAATCTTGTTTACCAGTTAAAATGTACATACATACTTAAACCAAGATACATGTACTTGGGAAGTAAATTTATATAAGATATTAATACTTTAATATGTTTTTTTTAATTTATAAATTGAATTATTTCCCTTACTCCTTTGGTAAATAATTTTCTCTGGTTTAGTCAAGCCTCAACCAGTGTTATTTTAGTATTATTTATATGCTATTATAGTATTTATTAATATTTTTAATTGGCTTTTTTATTTTATTTTTTATTTTTACTTTAAGTTTTAGTAATTTTGTAATGTGCTTTTGTTATTTTTTATTTTTTTATTTCAATGTACCCTTAATTTTTGGGGGTTTTAGTACTTTTAATACTTCAACTTAATAACCTAATAACTAACACTACAATACGGATCTATTAGTCATGGTTAGTAAATGCATTGACTAATAATGAGCAATCCATTCATTACAGTACTTACAGTATTAATCTTTGGTAACATAATTAATAAAAAAATGTTAATTGTTAATTAATGTTAATTGTTAAATGTCGAGATTAACATTAACTGAGATGAATAAATACTTTAAAAATATTTTTCATTGATGGTTCGTATTAAATAATGTTAACAAATGAAAACTTACTGTAATGTGTTACCATAATATCTTATGCAAGTTCTCACGTTTTAGAGATATATATTTTTACTGGAAAACAAGACAAAAATACATTTAAGAAACTGACTTTTCCACATTAATGGAACGTGATTCCATTTTTCATATGACAATTTAAATGATTTGACAACTTATTATTTGAATTATTGTTTGTTGCCTGTGTTTTAGGATGGAAAGGACTACATCCCCCTGACAAACGGAGAGAAGGAAGAGGAATCAGGGGCTCCTCTCGTCAGTGTGTCATCTACAAGAACACACTATGCTGGCAGCACTGAGGCCCAGCTCCACTATGACAATGCTCCAGCTCTGGGGTTAGCTACATTAACTATTCTCTATTGTGATTTTTGTGCTGTTGTTGGCATCATAGACCTAAAATTAATCAGATTTAACTATGTCCTTGCAAGCATTCATACTTATTCCTGCCTGAGTTATCTGATTTGTGTGGTGTTCGCACGACATTACAGAACTGACATTTGAGGATACAACTTGCTTAACCTCTCCCTTGACAAACTAATGCAACAATAGTCCCACCCATGCCTCTTCTGACAGGTTCCCACATCAGATAGACAGCTGTGGCGTGCCAATAAGTATGACATTTGTGGACATTCCCCTGGAGCACACTGCAGTTATGGTAAATAAACTTTACATACATACATACATACATACATACATATATATGTATATATATATTTTTTTTTTTTGCTGTTTCATTGCAATTAATTGCACACTTATTGTGAAATTAAGCCATTTATCTAGTTTAACATGCTAATTTTTGTCATCATTTGGTATGTCCAGCAAAATAAACCATAAAATTGAAGAATGTTTCTCACAACAATGTATTTTCAGCAAGCTTTTTTCAAGGTAAATTTAGGTGTTAAGAGATTAACAAACCACCTTGACCTGACTGCATACAGTTACACGGATGATCCATTCAGAATTACGTACCACACGACAAATCAAGACATTAACCTAAATGTGTGAGGAAACAATGTAATGAATTTAGTGAAATGTGCAAACTTTGCATTGAGATCGCAGATTCATGGTTTGTTTGCTAATATGAGAAATGTAATATAACATGAGCTATTTTTGTTAGGCTATATAAAAAAAACTAAGAAGCAAAGTAGCAAATTACAAAAACGATAGTACATTTAAAAATACATTTTTCAGATACAATAGGTTTATTTAATATGTATACGTTTATTTAACATCTGTAGTTGTTTGATTAACATTAAGGACAGACAGGTATTTCATTGGGCTGCTGAATGCATGGACATAATATTCTGACATAATATTCTGTTCCGTTGAGCTCGAGCTCTTCAGAAACAATCACAGAATATGACGTATTTTTACTTCAGTAAAACCAGTTAAAGGCACAATATGTATGATTTTTGATGAAAATATCCAAAAACCATTAGAACAATGTTATACATTTTGTTATAAACTGTCTACTTACATTATCCCAAACATTTCCAAGAATGTTTAAATCCAGAGAGATCTGTTATTTTAACCAGTGTTACGGACCATGTCCTTGTGCTGTCTGTCAATGACGCCATATCCGCACTAAACCTTTGATTTCCGTAGAAACCATGGAAGCCTTATTGTTTAAATTTACCACAAGTAAAGTTTTTACCACACCTCAGAGACATTTACATTTACATTTATGCATTTAGCAGACGCTTTTATCCAAAGCAACTTACAACTCAGGAGTACAGGAAGCGATCCGTCAAGAAGAGGCAAAGAAACACTAAAAGTGCCCCAAATACCAAGATTTGTATACTACTCAGAGTAGCAAAAACCAGAAAAAAGGGAATAAAAGAGAAATAGAGGAGGAAGATTTTTTTTTTATGATAAGATTAAGTGCTCATGGAAGAGATGAGTTTTTACCTGTCTTTTGAATGAAGCGAGTGATTCTGTTGTGCGTATGGAGGACGGAAGATCGTTCCACCAACCAGGAACAATGAAAGAAAAAGTTCTGGAGAGGGATTTCATGCCTCTCTGAGATGGTACCACAAGACTTCGCTCATTTGCGGAGCGAAGGCTTCTGGTAGGGGTGTAGACTCGTAGGAGTGAGTCGAAGTATGCGGGTGCTGAGCTTGTGGAAGATCCAAGAGTCAGAGCTTTGAATTTGATCCGGGCAGCGAGTGGTAGCCAATGCAGAGAGATGAAAAGAGGTGTGACATGAGCCATTTCGGGCTCATTGAAGACTAGATGTGCCGCAGCATTCTGGATCATTTGCAGCGGTTTGATTGCACAAGATAGAAGTCCAGCCAGAAGCGCATTGAAATAGTCAAGTCTAGAAATGACCAGGGCTTGGACAAGAAGCTGTGTTGCATGCTCCGTAAGGAACGGTCTGATTTTCCTGAGGTTGTGCAATGCAAACCTGCATGATTGAGCTGTCTTTGAGATGTGGTCTTTGAAGGACAGCTCGTCATCAAAGATTACTCCAAGATTTCTGACCGACCCTGAAGGGGTAATCAAAGATGAACCTAGCTGGATGGTAAAATCGTACTGTATGGTCGGATTAGCAGGGAAAACGAGTCTTTGCTAAATTGAGCTGCAGGTGATGTTTTTTCATCCATGCCGAGATGTCCGCCAGACAGCTTGAGATTCGTGCAGCTACTGTGGGATTATCTGGTTGAAATGAGAGGTAGAGCTGTGTGTCATCAGCATAGCAATGATATGAGAGGCCATGTGCCTGAATGATGGGTCCCAGTGATGAGAGGGTGGACAGAAGAATCTGATGATTCAGTGTCAACGGCAGCAGACAGATCAAGGAGGATGAGGACTGATGATTTGGATGCAGCTTTAGCCATCAGCAGGGCTTCGGTAACTGACAATAATGCCGTCTCAGTTGAGTAGCCCTTCTTGAAACCTGACTGTTTTACGTCCAGTTGATTAGACTGTGAGAGGAAAGATGAGACCTGGTTGAAAACAACTCTTTCAAGTGTTTTCGCTATGAATGGTAGGAGAGAAACAGGTCTGTAGTTCTCTACAAGTGATGTGTCTAATGTGGGTTTTTTAAGCAGTGGGGTTACCCGAGCCTGCTTGAATGTGGTAGGGAAGATGCCGGTGCAGAGAGATGTGTTGATGATGTGTGTGAGTGCTGGTAAGAGTGTAGGGGAGATGGCTTGTAGAAGATGTGAGAGGATGGGATCTAGAGGGCAGGTAGTGGGATGGCTGGAGAGAAGAAGTTTAGATACTTCAGCCTCAGTGAGTGTGGAGAATGAGAGAGAACTTTGGCTGTGGATGTGGCTGATTTAAAATCGCGTGTGTGTGTGGAGGTGGGAACTGACTGCTGATGATTGTGGTTTTATCTTTGAAAAAACGGCAAGATGGTGATGGGGGACAGAGCAGAGAGTTGAAAGTTCTGAAAAGTGTACGTGTGTCTGAGGTGGTGTTGATTTTGTTGTGGAAATATGAGGATTTAGCTGTATGGACATCATGTGAGAAGGAAAAGAGCAGAGATTGATACTTACTCAGGTCATGGGTTGTTTGATTTGCGCCATTTTCTCTCTGCTGCTCTAAGTTTGGTCCGGTGTTCACGAAGAACATCAGTTAACCAAGAGACGACACTATTTTGTCAAGTGGCAAACACAGCATAATCAGAGAGAGCTTTCGCCATCATACAATATATTTTTTAATTGTATGTCATTTATTCATCTTGTTTTTATTAATATGATATTTTAATATCAATCTAGATTACTCCAATATGCAAGTCAATATGCAACCAGCCACTGAGCGAACGCCCAGAGTAACGTTATAACATAACTTTCAAACTGTATTTAGTGTGATTGTTTTAAGCATGTAAAACAGCACTGCGTTGCCCAACACACATTGAAATGAGCGGAAGCGGCGACTGCAGCATAAGCAGAATAAAAGCTCAGAGACAGTGTTTGGTGCAGGTCTCTCTCACTAGCATTTGCTCTCAAGGGCTCTCGACGCGTCCTGCGTCATCAAGCTAGGCCTATAAGCGACCTTTATTAGCAAAACGTACATACTGTGCCTTAAAGGTGCACTGCAACTTTCCGTCCACGGGAGGGCGCCTATTCTAAACAGAGGCGTAGTTTGATGACGCCAAGTGTGAGCGCAGCATCTTGGGACATGTGGTCTTCACCTCACAGCCGGTGGAAAATAGGACTCGGGCAGAAATCATGTTCATGGATGCGGTTATTAACGTTACTTTAGTGTAAAGCAGAGCAGGACCGAGTGTTGAGGAGCTGAGCACGACCGCTGGAGTGATTGTTACACAAACACATGGCTCGCGAGTACCGGGACTTTTATTATGACGGGACGGGACACAGTCGCCGGGCGCCTGCAGTATTTCCGCGTTTCCGGGAGTATAAGGTAAAGCAGCTCTGATTATCATATTAGATACATTTAAGTGTGTTTAAAATTGTGTTATGACGTTACTCTGTGCGTTCGCTCGGTGCTGCTGTGACATGTTCGCACTGTTAAGAGAAAAGCGATCCTGCCGAATAAAACACGAAACCGAGGGTAACGCAGATATGACGCAATTAACAGGCGACTCCCTCAAACGCTATGCTGACACGTCCCGGTCCTTAGTTAAAATAGCAATTTTCTCACAACTTACAAACAGATGGAAACATTTGGGATATTGTAAGTACTCAACTGAACAAAATATATAAAACTGGCCTAGTGGTTTTTGGATATTTTACTGCAAAAATACTACATAGTGCACCTTTAATCCCAATTTAAATGATCTTCCTTCCTCCAGAACGGACACATGGACTGTGGAGTGGGCTTATCACGTGAGCAGATGAAAGCTTTGGATAGGCAGGTGCCAAGACCACCCAATTTCAGGTGACCACTCATCCTGATCTCAGTACAGTCACAAAAGAGAATAATTCCAGTCATATAAACCTGTTCATGCCTTATCCACAGCCCACTACTGCGGTGTAAGAGTAAGGAGTCTTTAGCTTCTGAATCGTCCAACCAGACCAGCGGTTATCAGTCCGGTTACCACTCTGATGACACGGAAGCCCCGATATACGCCAACGAGGAGATGATCATGAAGAGAGACATTCGGAAGAAACCTCCATTGCCCAAGAGAAACGACAAGTTCAGCGCAGAGGTCCGTTATAGTGCACCTCCAGTTTAACATCTATAAAGCTTCAAACAGTCTTAAGGCTTTGTTATTCAGAACTTTAATGTAATAGTTCAGCCAACAGTGACTCATTTTCTCACCCTCAGGAGATTTTTTTCTTGTGAACAACACAAAAAGAGTTATTTATAAGCTGCACTTTTCCATACAATGGAAATAAATGGTGGCCACCATAAGTTTTTCATCGGATAACTAAAGCTATTTTTATGATGTTTTTGTTCATTTTGAAGCTTGCCAGACCATGGTCACCATCCACTTTCATTGTCTGGTAGTAAGTAACTCTTTTGTATGTAGGTGAGTAAATGACTTTTTTTTCTGGTGAACAGACCAACCAATTTCCTACCTAAAATGAGTAGCAACCTTCTCACGTTCATCCCATATTAGGCATTTCCTGCCATTATCCGTGATTCGGTGATCCAAAAACAACAAACCGTGTAATTGGCCCTCGAGCTGCGGTAAAGGTGCACCGTTATCTTCTATCATAATTGTATGCGTAAAGGAACCACTGACTCATTTGAACTGTTAACTGTTTCATTTATCATACTCACTTTTTGAAATAAATGTAATATATTGTGTTGGAACAGACTGTTTTGGAGCAGATAAGATGTATGTTTTAGTTTTATTCTTCTAAATGCCAGGGGAGTTTAATGAGTGAGAAACCCTTAGCAATACAATCATGTTTACACAGACTGCGGAGCAAGAGTGGTCTCTCAGTGTGTCCACGCCACTTCCTGAGCAGAGACATGCCCTCTTCCTACCATACAGGAAATAGCAACTGGAATGTCAGACAATTGAGTGTGTGAATGTTTTCCATTTTTTGTCTTCATCTTTTGCATTGTCTTTAAACCAATCGTGACCAGACTTTTTCTCCCCTAACAGCCTGAGTATTATTTTTTTTTTCAGCTTTGTTGTTTTTGGTTGGCCTTTTGATTGTACAGTTTATAATGAGGGCCTTCTATGTCTTTGTAAGAAAAATGTCAGTATTTTGCCATTATGATTATTATGTAGTTACACATCCATTAATGTTATTAATTGTTTTTAATAAACACTCTTGCCAGTTAAAATCAACATTTATGTGGACATGTTTTCATGCACAAGAGTGCGCCGATCTTTTGTGACCCCTCTCTTCCTCTATCTGTTTCTCAGTGGCCCTGAGACAATGTACTCATATCTCATGTTTTCCCCCATGCTATCTGTTTGTGTCTGAGAGTATGGGACAATGCACGCTAGCCTATGAACTGGACTTTTTGTGTGTGCATTTTTGGTTTCATGCATTTGTATTTTTGTGGATTTGAACAATCGGGCCTGAGGAAACAATGCTCACGCAGCCTTGGGTGTTTTCCTAGGAGTACTGGTTTCAAAATGGCTGCCCAGAATAGCATTCACAAGGCCATCAAAGCACAGTGAGCTCTGCGCTCTGGGCCTGACTTTTCCTCCAGCTATTGTTTACCTTTATTATTGTATTAATGATAATGAAAAACTAGGTCAGATGGATTCATGTGAATACAAGTGAAAATGCTTTTTTAAAAATGCACAATTTTGATAAAACAATTACATTATGTTTGCAAAAATTCACTAACTTTGTAAAGATGATGTTCTTCACCATATTTTGAGATTGTGAGGTTCAGTGAAACCAAAAACATCGCTGGTTCTACAAAGTATCACATGATCAATTGTCACAAATATGAATAGTAACCAAGACAGTATAAAATATTGAAATATTTGTTATATACCCACACACACATCTGGTTCGTCTGGTCTTTGTGGGGATTCTCCATAGATGTAATGGTTTTTATACAGTACAAACTGTATATTCTCTCCCCTTACCCTACCATCACACAAAACTTTCTGCATTTTCAATTATAAACGCTTTATTATTATAAGCTTTTTTACTCATGTGGACCTTAATTTAGGTTCCCACGGTGACATGAGTCCCATGAGTCTGTCTGCACTCACAGGGATAGAAAAACACATTGTTAGGGGTTAGAGTTAAAATAGTTAAACCAGTATTGAAAAATTAAGACCAAGAGTCAGGAGTGCAATTAATTATACAAAAAAATACCTGAAGAATAGTTTGCAGTTTCATCAGCAGACAGCAGCTTCAAGTTCGTAGGCCGCGCTCCCTTTCTCCCAGTCTCGTCCTTATCCTGGCCTGTTACGGGTGTGTTAGACCTCCAAAATCCAAACACAAGACACCTCGTTGCTTTAGGTGTTTAGTGACACATCACACACCCCCAGGCCACGAGGTTAGACCCTCAGTCACCACTCAGAAACTAAACACAAACTTTAGAAAACATAAAGGAACAACACACAATCAGCGGTTCTATTGATTAAGTAACATCATAACTGGAAAGAATCATTATAACAATATAGGAGGATAAATATTAATTAAGGTTTTGATTATGAATTTAATTATGATATATACAGGCATATTAATTGGCGGCAGTGGATTTCAGAATCCCCCTTTAAACACACACACACACACACACACACACACACACACACACACACACACACACACACACACACACACACACACACACACACACGTATATTGAGAACTGTTTAGATTTTCATTGTCCCTAAAACCCCCTGTCCCTCATAACCTCTGTGTGCATTTGATATGTTTGCGTAACTGAATTGGAGGTTGTCACCCTGCTTTGATTCCCACTGTGTGAGGAAACTGTGCTTACATTAACTTACTCTTCATGGTGCCTGCAACTCCTGAGAACCTCAACATCAAAGAACTTACCACAATCCCGCTGCCAAACACTGGCACACTTGTTGTTGCCCTAAACCCTGCACACACATTATGTTTTCATGCTTCACTTTCAAAAGACAATGATTTTTATACTGTACAACCTGTATATCCTGGTGTTCTAATACTACCCAAACTACCCATCAGAGAAAATGTTCAAAAACACACCTTACTATGATAAGCTGTTACAGGGATTTAGGATTTCTTTTACTGTCTATGGGATTTCTTTGTGAGGACATGTTTTCCAATAACGTCGTAGGTATATGTAACTTACTTGAACCACACACACATGCATTGCACACATAAGTAGCCTACCGGTATGTTTTGTTCCAGAGTAAAATTATCTCAATCAAGAAAACGGAAACATGAAACCTTAAACTTGTTTGCTATATCTTTAGCAACACAAAACAAGTCAGATAAAAAAAATCGATAATTTCTTTCCCATTGCTGTATTTAGCCTGTAAAATGCGATCACTGTGTTTTAGTTATTCTCACTAGCACCACCTAGAGATGAAATGGCTTCACATGCTGCGCCTGCTACAAAGAAAATATGTGTGCTTATCATTTCAACATAGACGTTTGCTCATGGCATTTTTAAACCCAGTCTGTATTTGAGATTACTGAAATAGTTCGGGATGATCAAAAATTGGCTATTTATCTTTCATGATAAAAAATGTATCTTTCTTAGCTGCAGGAACTCAATCTCATTTCCTTTGGAATGGGGGAAATGTCCTGCAACAATCTGCAATGCCAGGAAATATCTTTAAACACAAACTCTGGCACACTGGCACATGTGGATAATGTGGAAAGCAATGGATATATAGGCTACACACACACACACACACACACTCACACACACACACATGTTGGTATATGTGGTTTACAGAGACTCTCGATAGGCGTAATGGTTTTTATACCGTACAAACCGTATTTTCTATCCCCTTACACTGCCCCTGCCCCTAAACCTACCCATCACAGGAAACATTCTGCATTTTTACTTTCTCAAAAAAACATCATTTAGTATGTTTTTAAGGACATTTGAATTATGAGGACATTTGATATGTCCTCATAAACCACATTTATAGTGTAATACCAGTGTAATACCCATGTAGTTATACAAATTTGTGTCCTCATAAACCACATAAACAGGCTCACACACACACACACACACACACACACACACACACACACACACACACACACACACACACACACACACACACACACACACACACACACACACACACACACACACACAAACACACACACACACACACACACACAATGTTCCTAATATGTGATGGGGCCTGTACCAAACACTGGGGGTGAAAATTGAGAGCTCTGACAATGGCCTTAAAAGTAGTCACACTTTAAAAAAATTAAAGTCCGGAGATGAATTCAGAGGAATGGGCCCCTACAGAAAAAGCAGTGAAAGTTTCATGTTTCCTTTAGTAGGCTATTGTATAATAGCCTCTACACCATAAACATTAACCAAAACGAACTGATGCACCTCCTTAATATTTGTATGATCCATATGATCAACTAACATGATCAGATCATCTTTTTTTTAATATGTATATCCACCACCGGCACTTTTGTTTGGTGCAATAAATCCATGCATCCAGAAAAGGGAGGAAAACAAACGAAGTTCTGCCTCCACCTAGTGGTGTATTGAAGTTGGGTGACGACAATAGCATCTGTGGACATGGCCTTGGTAAGTCGTAGGTAGAAGTGGTGTTGATCGGTGCAAGACCAGACCCGGAATGCGGGGATGAGGAGTGTTCTGTGGGGCTCTGATGATGGTGCACAGGTGTTCAGGATACTGGTGATTGAGGACGAGTGTCTGTGTCTGAAGGTGATGGCTGTGCGCAACCAATCAATATTTATATATAAAAAAACAAAAACGAATTGGAGTACAAATATGATTATGTAATTATAATATACTATATAATAAACTTATAATAAACGTATAATATATAAGTTAAAATTATAACTATTATTATTTAAAAAAAATCATTGAGTGTAATTTGGGTTCGTATACACTTAAGTTAATTTTAACTTCAATATTTTGGTAGGCTATATGACTCCCATAGTTTACAGCATTAGTTCAGAGATTTGTTTTCCATGAGAACATTTGCAATGTATTGTATCTGATATCCAAAATAATTAATATTGAATCTAATTGGAATCTAATCGAATTGCAAGCGCGTGAATCGAAATCGAATCTTGAAATGTGTATCAATACCCAGTCCAAATTATTACTTGTTTCTGGAAATGTTATTTTATTTTTTAATATTTTTTATTTCATTTATTTTTTTGTGAAAATGACTGATCGTTTTGCTAGCTTAGACCCTTATTCCTCTGCTGGGATCATGAAGAGCATCTTGAAGCTGCATTGAAACGGCTATTTGGACATTCAACCCACTAGACCTGCTAAGTCCACTATATACCTTGAAAAGTACCCTAAAAGGTACAGTTTTGTACCTTTTTTTCTGACAGTATGGGGTACAAAATTGTTCCTTTAATGGTACAAAGTTATTTTGTACCTTGCTTTAAAGATACAAAACTGTACCTTTGAGGGTACCACCCCAGTGACGGACACTTGTACCCTAAAAAGGTAGTTTTGTACTTTTTTTTCTGACAGTGTATGGGGATAATCCTAGATTGTTTTCCTAAAAAACATCCATTTCTTTTCGACTGAAGAAAGAAAGACATGAACACTGTCATCTGCTATTAAAAGGGCAAGTTCAACATGTTGTGTTGAAGTCATGAATGATTTATTAAGCTACATTTTAAAATGAAAATAAAATGCAAATTCTATCATCATTTACACGCCCTCATGTCATACCAAACCTGTATCTCTTCGTCATAAAAGATATTTTTGGCACGATAAATCACTGCTGTTGTTGAATGTAAAACACAGTTTGTGGAAAAACAGAAGCCACTGGTCTTGTTCCTATGCAATTCGTGTCAACATTTTTCATTTCTTCCATTCATGACAGCAATGACTTTAAAAGACTGATTTGACATGCGCCTCAGGGCTAAACATGAAAGTTAACAGGCCAACCCCTGTTTTCTTTCTTTCACTCTCCTCTTCATCTTATATGAAACAATGAGTAAATGAAAGAAAGCATATAGGGACGTGTATTTCATGATAGCTGTATCTTAACAAAATAAAAATGTAGTTCATGTATGCTATACTTCATCAGTGCAAGCATGTACACATGCTCATCCTGTTATCAGCCCTTTGTAATTTGAAAATGATATGCTGGATGTGTTTGTGCAAATGTAAGTGTAATTGGCACATGCATCAAGATTAAATGAGTCATAAAAAGACTAACTTTCTATTTTCCAAAGATAAAAAAATGAAAGGTAGTGACAGGTGCCAGGATGGATGTGTGGCTCAGGCTGGGCAGAAAGTGAGCATTCTGCATCCTCTAGGGGGAGTATGCATCTCACTTTCCACAGCAGGCTTCTTTCCAATGAAATGCTGTGCATGGAGAACTTGTCTTGCTCCTAAATTCTTCATAGCCTATAAGAGACTACATTAGCACACAAGATACACTAATACCCGTGGGCAAATTTTGGAAGAAGCCATAGAACAGAAGAGAGAATGTGAATTATGTTGAGCTTTATTATTTAGCACAATCAGACTTCCTATTGGATTGCTATGCATGTCAAGAAAATAATCTTTTAAATGCATTTTGATAAATCATAATTTCCCCCAAGCAATATTCAGTTTATCCACTTTAAGAGACTGACAGCTGCCCTGAGGACCTTCTGTAAAACTATCTGGGATATAAACACGACAGTACAGTACATCTTGGATGCCCTGGGGGTAAACAGATAAACATCAAATTTTCATTTTTGGGTGAACTATCCCTTTAGCAGGGATAAACCCTCTTTAAAATATGCCTGAATTCTTCACTTCGTATGTGAGACTTGAGGCGGCATTCACAACTGCACCTTGATTCAGTTTTGTTATGGTGTTGGCCTGTGTTTAGAGTGCAGCCTAGTGTAAAAAGGAGATGTTTTGAAAAGTTTCAGATGGTATCGCTTTGTCGGCTTCTTTAGTGTCAAAACCACATCATGGAGAAAACTGAAAAACATTCCTTCTTTTACTTTTTCCACCCACTAATGGAATTTCGAGCTGCATTTCGTATTACACACAATGAAATGAATAGTACCAAGCATCATATAACTCCAGTTATAATATATACACTAATCAGACATAACATTATGTCCTAATATTGTGTTGGTCCCCCTTTTGCTGCCAACTTTTGGTGCTTTCACCGCCGGTGGACAGGGGTCAGCATGAGCACCCTGACTGGTCTGCGGCTATGCGGCTCCATACGCAACACACTGTGATGCACTGTGTGTTCTGACACCTTTCTATCAGAACCAGCATTAACTTCTTGAGCAATTTGAGCTACAGTAGCTCATCTGTTTGATCAGACCACACAGGCCGACCTTCGTTCCCCACGTGCATCAATGAGCCTTGGCCGCCCATGACCCTGTCACCGGTTCACCACTGTTCCTTCCTTGGAGCACTTTTGATAGATACTGACCACTGCAGACCGGGAACACCCCACAAGAGCGGCAGTTTTGGAGATGCTCTGACCCAGCCGTCTAGCCATCACAATTTGGCCCTTGTCAAGCTCACTCAAATCCTTACCTATGTTGAACTTCATTTTCCTGCTTCTAACGCATCTAATTTGACGACAAAATTTTCACTTGCTGCCTAATATATCCCACCCACTAACAGGTGGTGTGACGAAGAGATAATCAGTGTTTTTCACATCACCCGTCATTATTTTATGCCTGATTGGTGTAGCTTAAAGCTACAGTGCATAACTTTTTTTGTTTAAAAAGGATCCAAAATCAATTTAAGTTAATAACCAGCCTCCTTAGCCCAATTTACAGTGGTAAATTAGTAGTACTGTTTTAATCTGAGAGATACTGGTAGGTTTGTCCGTATTTGTCTTTGTTTCATTATCTCACGACTGTATAAAGGAGTCCCTGCTAGGCTATATCGCGTGTGTGGAGGATGCTGAAGGTGGCGGATTGTTAGTACCCTGTACCATGTAATTAAACTTGTCAATTGGATGGTGGCTTGTAATCCAGAAAGTTCAAAAAGACAATCCTCGTTGACAACTGGTGTGTTGCTAGACAACCCACACAAACACCTCAAAACATTGGATTCTTCTGTGCTGAGGAGCCGGGCCAATACACAATCCACGTAAAGAAGATAACTCCGCAAATAACTGCAGTTATTCAAACAGAGATGGCCTAGGCTAGAGATGGCCATGCTTTGACAGAAAACTAGAACAATTTCTCCCAGACCTGTTGATGTCTGCCTTTCCATCGTGGTCTAAAGTACCGTGAAGATTAGGCAAATTAGTCCAGTGACGCAGGACTGCATGCGACTTTATAAACATATAAACACTACGATCAGTTTAAGTGTGATTAAATATATTAAATATCGACATAAAAATATCAATTAAACATCATACGAATGTTTTTACTCGCGATCACGCCGCTTGATGCCCCAAGGAACGTCTGCAATTCAACCAAGTGGTTGAAACTTATAATTTTATGAATTAAAATGACTTTTTTTTGTTTTGTTTAAATGTTCAAATTCCAATGTTGTGCATTATTGAGTCAGTTTTTTTAGAATACAACAAAGCTGTGGAATTTTTACATGTCTGGTCAGGAGCATTTCCGTTGTGTTGTGGCGATTTCGTTGTGTTGTGGTTTAATTTAGTACGGTTGCACTACTGGGCCACCGTAGCAATGTAAATAAAAGTGTGTTTGACCTCTGAAATGTCAACCTGTACCAAAACAAAAACAGGAGCCTTTAAAATTGCATAGGGCACTTTAAACAGAGAGAAAACAGACAAAGGACCTTGACAAACAACTTGAACTTTAATTACAATAATCAGTCACTGATGGAAATATTAATTTATGTGATGTGTGAAAAAAAGCAGAAACAGTATCTCAGTAGTAACAATATTTTCAACTGAAGACATGATGCAAAGAGGATACATTTTAAATGAGATCCTGACATTAATGTTTGTTAGGATTGCATGAATCAGGATACAATTGAATAAATCTCAAAAGCTAAACTGGAAAATATATTAAATTGGAAATGCAACATAGAGCAGTGGACAAATGGTTTCACATAAATACAGGGTTTTATCTTTTAATGGGCTATTACTCATTGTGATGTTTTGGTGATGTTTTTAATTAAGTCTGATTGGGACCCTTTGTCCACATTTTAGTTTCACAAGTGCTGTGTTTTAAAAAGGATACTGATATCAAATAAATGTAAAACTATCACTTCTTTTGATCAATTTTGATAACTAATAATTTTTATTTTCAAATTGTATTATTACTTTAAACAACTACAACAATTAGCTAGCTAATTTATTAAAACACTAACTTGTAAAAAAAATAAAAAATAGGTGCCATTTAATTATGTAATGCAAATAGGCTAAGAATGTAGGGCTACAACATAAATTCAATTTCCAAACCGTTTTTTTGTCTTACCCCGAATCATTATGGTTGTCTGGCTATCACCAGACCAAGCTCAAATTAAAATGTAACATTGGTCTGGGTCATTGTGGTACTCTTGTAATAAGTGTTTATATTTGGACTATTTCTGGCCAGTCTAGTAGGAGCCGCTGCAGAGGAGCGCAGTCCCTGCGTGACTCGCCAAAGACAACAGAGAGAAGTAGATCCGGCTGCAATGTTCTTCTGCAAGACGCATTTAGTTCTGTTTATGCCAGGCCAGTAGTTGGCGATGTCAGTTTGTAAAAATAAATAATAAAATAATAATATATAAAATAAAATAAAAATAGACTGAACATGTAACACGCGCACAATACAGGCCTAGCAGTATATATAGCTTATATAGCAGTACGCTAGCCTCAGATGTCTGATTGCTTAAAATAAAAATTAAGCAATTGTTGATTTGTTAGCCTTTGAAAAATTGTAGACTGACCAATCAAAATGATTGCATGTATTAACATGCGGTAGCCTGCAGGTGCACAAAGTTCAGTTACCCTTTTTCAATACATTTTAAAAATACGGAAAAAGCGAAAATGTTCCATCTACATCAGCCTGATCAGCGTATGACGAGACAGCGAGTGAACTGAAGCAGCACTTGAGGCTTCCCATTTTCATTAATACTTTTTTAATAATCGCCCCTGAAGGCTGCCTTGCCATCTAAAAGGTAATCCCATGGTTTGAAATTGAATTCTAGCCGCCGAGCAGGCCCGAGCTATATAGTGCAGGCTGTTTGTTCTGCTGAAACAGTGAAGTGAATATGCTGTAAAGGTCGGCTACACACAGGTGTTAGGGCTAGTTTATATAGAACGTGTGTTTTTGTTGTTGTTGTTGCTGTGAAAAACGTGAGACGCGGGCAGTGTGCAAGGGCTGAATCCGAAGTTCATTTGAAGGAGTGAATGAAAACGTATAGTCGGTGCTACACTCTTTATTGTGGTGCAATGTGGGATTAAATTAGAGCACTCAATAACGTCCATGGACGTAGGCCTACCACTAAAAATGGCTGTTTCCTCAAATAATGCCCTATTTGAGGGGAAAATTTCCAGATTCAGCCAAGCTAGATTCAATTAAGATTGGGCCTTAAGTGTATCGTTTTCAAATACTTGTACTTTGAAACCCAAGTTTGTAATTTAAGGCCTCCAAAATGCTGTTGTTGTGTAAACGAATGTGCAAAAACGCATACGTTTTCCATCAGTAATCTGTACTCGAAACATTTGCTTTTTATTATTTTTTTCGAAAAATTGGCTGATAAATTAGAAGTCAATTATTGGTTACTAACTCATCAGCTACCGTTTAATACATTGTGTACCTACTACATTTTGATTTTCAGATCTTCTGTAGGCCGATAGCTTATGTAACAAACAGTGACTTCACATGTCACAACACTGAACTATAGGTTCCATATAATCAATTAGTGTTATTCCAAGTATCAGCAGCTGTGATCTAGGGATTACCCCAATCAGACGGATGTAATTATTGTCCACAAACAATACAAATCCACAAGTTATGGTAAGTGCAGTGAGTTGGACAGGATGTGTCCTCTCTCTGCTTCAGGAGTGTGTTGTCACAGCTGTTTTGAGGAGGTCTGTAGGGAGTGATAAGACTGGTTAGTGATAAGATTTAAATCTTGAGTATGATGTCATACATCTGAATAAGGGTTTGGAGAGCCGGAGAGAGTTGCTGGATTTCAGGATGTTTGTTTTTAATTCATAAATGAACAGCCAGTCTCTCTCTGGCCCGAGGACAAACGGACATAGTGAATGGAGCTTATACCTGTGTGTGTGTGTGCAGTAGTGGATGCCTGTACAGTGCCTCTCCAGCTGTACAGGAAGTGGTAGCTCTCAGATTGTCTATTCCACGAGTGTGAGTCTCCCACGTCACATTCCACTCATCCACACAGCTGTGTTTGTGAAAAACAATCCCGAACGGAAAAGACAAGCAAACTAATGAAGAGACAATAGCCCTCCCCACAGCTCTGCTCATAAGCATGCACACACTTTTAACCTTCTGCGTGGACAATGAGTAAATCCCCTTGTTTTATTCAGGTCCACCAAAATCACCATATAGGCAGTGAAAACCCATTTCTGATTTTCAGACTGTTCTCTGTGTTAGTCATGGCCTGGCATTGTGAGGCCATTGTCAGTGTGTGAAAGGTGCTGGTGAGGTAATCGCTGCCAAACACAATTTATTTGTCATTAAGACTAATCACATATGTGGGTTAACTGTTAGCAGACAAAAAAAAGAGCTTATTGTTTGAGTGAGACAGTTTTATGATGTGTGCAAGTTGTGAGTACAGAAACGGACTCTATTTGAGCATGAATAGACTGGATAACAATACGATTTTTTTGTTTGTTCTGCATTTGCAAAGCAGGATGTGACAGCTCGGAATTTTAATATGAACTGAGTGAGAGACTGTTATGCTGATTTCTTTGGATTAGCTTTGTTATGGATGAACAAGTCAATTGTTTATGACAAGAACAAGGGCTGCAGAGATTTCAAGGAAAATTAGACATCCATAGACTGTAACCCTGCAATTTATGTGAAAAAAATGTCTTTTTACTGGCTGAAAGATTAGTGATGTGTGCGTGCACAAGAACGAGCACGCTTTTCTTCCTATGTTTATTTGTGTGCCCGTGAGTTAGCGTCTGTGATGGTGGACCGTTTTGGGTTATGAGCTTGTGAATAGATTGTGGAGGAAGGAAAGTTGATTTCCTTGTCCTGTGCGGATCCAGAGAAACAGGATGTTTGTAGGATGGCCACAAAAATGCTCAGTGATATGATAAAAGGTGACCCTCTTCTTCTGAGTGTGCCTGATGAATCTACAATCTACCGCATGCAGCCAGGATGCCCTGGAGGATGTTTTTTTGTGCATGTGTATTTTCTTTATCTCGTTTGAAGAACATCATTTATACTATACAAGTACGTCATGGAGGCTTATTGACTTTGATTTGCATGCATGAGGAACTTTTTCCCCTCAGACCTGTTGCTGTCTGCGCTTTTATCACAGTCTAGGCTACTGTGAAGATTGGTTCGGTGATGTAGGACTGCACGCGACTTTCCACTTCCCGCTGGATTTTGTCCTCTGCAGAAGCTTATTAAAGTTCGAATGTCGTCATTGGTCTATCTGTCGTATTTGTTAAACGTCATTGTTGATTCAAATAATCACAAACTGCAACATGCTATTCAAAAATGCTGCTTGAACTCAACCAATCAGCATGCTCAGCGCCCAAGTCCCACCCTAGAAAGTTCCTGAACTATGAAAAAGTACTACCTTGTGTCACAGGGCCGTTTTGAGGGTAGGGTGGGTGGGGGGGGGGGGGGGGGGGGGGATATATTTACCCGGAACTTCATTTAGACCCTGTCCCTATGGTCGAAACACAGAGAGTACCACCCCAAAGTCTCTAGTTCCTGGGGAAAGTTCCTGCAGTGGAAACGCGACAATGGAGAATGTAATGTGTTTTAAAATAGTACAAATGACAAATACAAATAATGTAATGTTTAACCAGAAGAAAAGGAAAAAACTGTGGTAACACTTTAATTCGATAGTCCACTTTAGACATTCTACTAGTAATTTTGCCAATACACCAGTAAAGTATTATTACACTGTCTGCTTAATATCTAAAACCTTATTCTGATGCTCCCCAACAGACATTCTGCTGACTATAAGTAACTTTGCAACTACATGTCAACTTTTTACTAACCCCAACCAAACAATCTACTAAGGAGAGTTAGATTACATGTCGTAGAAAAGTACTTTTATGCTATTATTCAGATGTACACTATAAAAAGTATATGATCAATAAGTTATGACAACATGTTTTAACATTGCTTTAACCCACCAGCAACCTTGGCTCAGCCAGTTGGTAAAGTTTGAGGTAGGGCTATGTGTTTGGCTAACCAATGACTTACAAGGGCATGTTCTGGAAACCTGTATTCCTATAAGTCAATATTTTTGTAATGTGCTTGCCTACAATAGTGACACACAAATTACACACTCATCCCTTTAAATGGTGTTTGATTATGATTCCACTTTATTTAGTGTGTAATGTTGCTGTTTGAGCATAAACTACATCTGCAAATGTACAATGCTCAAAGTTCAAAACAAAGGGAGATATTTTCTTTTTCAGAAATTGCTTTTTAAGGACTACAACAAACAGCTGGTAGGGACTACAACAACAAGCTTACTCATAGGTTAGTGACATCACTAACCCTAAAATTTACATAAACCCCGCCCCCGGGAACACGCAACAAAAGGGGGCGAGGCCATGTTGAGAAGAGTTGTAGAGCACATTTAGGAGTTTGCTCAAGCGGTCGCATCTGTCTTTTCACATTTCTTGCAAACGTAACACAAATGCAATAGATTGCCATAAAAGCAAGATGACACTACATAAGTTATAACCGTAATTAAACGAAACTATACATGTTCTATCTTCATGCAGCATGTATTTTCTTGGGCTCTGTGCATTTTATTACAATTCCTAAATTAGCGATTTAAAGATTATCATGACAGAATATGCTAATCAATGACTTGAAGATGGTTAACTGCACATCAGCTACATAAATTCATCAACTAAACCTTCAGAAACGTCCTGTTGCGTTCTATATGTTGTCACTTCTTATTAAATTAATTCACAAAATACTAATCAAAGTAAATTAAAGTTTGTCTATACATTTAGTTGGTTAGATGTTTATTTCTCAACATGTAGGGTCAAAAGATGAGTCACATTCATGGCTCATCTAACCTGTCTTAGATAGGATTTTAACAAGGAATCTTGTGAATAAATTACCTTAAATGAGAGGGCCGAATATGATGAAGCATGGCAGCACTTGTACACAGTGTTTGTGCCTGAAAGCTTCCCAAGTAGTCTCTGGAGTTCTAGATAGCATTCCTAACTGAATCCTGTTTTAATAAGATGGCCTCTCAGTGCTAAGAAAACAACTTCCTTTTTGCCCATGTCTTATTGGAAATGCCGTGAAGGTGGGTGCCCTCAGTAAAAAACTAATAAAGAAAGAGATCCCCTGGACTCAACTTATAGAAAAGAAAATATTTTTAAAGTTCATCTGAGGGGCAATTCTTAAAAGACACAAAACAACTACTGATCTGTATAATTAAATATAACACAAATTCAAGGAGTCATGGAGGAGTCAAGGGGAAAATAGTATTTGAGTGAAAAGTTGTAAGTTCACAGGGTTTCTTTATAATGAGAGTGGGAAAAAAACTGAGTGAACAAGACTGAACACACTGTGGCAAATGTATTGTTCAGCTGAATCCGTTTACAACAGAACAATTGTCATTCTGGGGCCTAGAAAAAGACACAAAGACAGAACATATAAACAGTTAGAATTTGATAACTTTTCCCATTTGAAAAAGTACAGCAGGGTATAAAATGATTTTGTAATTCAGCATATTTTTCCCCCCTTTTGTTTGCCTAGACATATTTGCTGAAACTATTTCTCTGGAGTAATTATTTATTTTAACACGGCCATGTCACAAGGACTTACAGGGAGTGCAGAATTATTAGGCAAATGAGTTTTTTGACCACATCATCCTCGTTATGCATGTTGTCTTACTCCAAGCTGTATAAGCTGGAAAGCCTACTACCAATTAAGCATATTAGGTGATGTGCATCTCTGTAATGAGAAGGGGTGTGGTCTAATGACATCAACACCCTATATCAGGCGTGCATAATTATTAGGCAACTTCCTTTCCTTTGGCAAAATGGGTAAAAAGAAGGACTTGACAGGCTCAGAAAAGTCAAAAATAGTGAGATATATTGCAGAGGGATGCAGCAGTCTTAAAATAGCCAAGCTTCTGAAGCGTGATCATCGAACAATCAAGCGTTTCATTCAAAATAGTCAACAGGGTCGCAAGAAGCGTGTGGAAAAACCAAGGCGCAAAATAACTGCCCGTGAACTGAGAAAAGTCAAGCGTGCAGCTGCCAAGATGCCACTTGCCACCAGTTTGGCCATATTTCAGAGCTGCAACATCACTGGAGTGCCCAAAAGCACAAGGTGTGCAATACTCAGAGACATGGCCAAGGTAAGAAAGGCAGAAAGTCGACCACCACTGAACAAGACTAACAAGCTGAAACGTCAAGACTGGGCCAAGAAATATCTCAAGACTGATTTTTCTAAGGTTTTATGGACTGATGAAATGAGAGTGAGTCTTGATGGGCCAGATGGATGGGCCCGTGGCTGGATTGGTAAAGGGCAGAGAGCTCCAGTCCGACTCAGACGCCAGCAAGGTGGAGGTGGAGTACTGGTTTGGGCTGGTATCATCAAAGATGAGCTTGTGGGGCCTTTTCGGGTTGAGGATGGAGTCAAGCTCAACTCCCAGTCCTACTGCCAGTTTCTGGAAGACACCTTCTTCAAGCAGTGGTACAGGAAGAAGTCTGCATCCTTCAAGAAAAACATGATTTTCATGCCGGACAATGCTCCATCACACCACAGCGTGGCTGGCAAGAAAGGGTATAAAAGAAGAAAATCTAATGATATGGCCTCCTGTTTCACCTGATCTGAACCCCATTGAGAACCTGTGGTCCATCATCAAATGTGCGATTTACAAGGAGGGAAAACGGTACACCTCTCTGAACAGTGTCTGGGAGGCTGTGGTTGCTGCTGCACGCAATGTTGATGGTGAACAGATCAAAACACTGACAGAATCCATGGATGGCAGGCTTTTGAGTGTCCTTGCAAAGAAAGGTGTCTATATTCGTCACTGATTTGTTTTTGTTTGGTTTTTGAATGTCAGAAATGTATATTTGTGAATGTTGAGATGTTATATTGGTTTCACTGGTAAAAATAAATAATTGAAATGGGTATAAATTAGTTTTTTGTTAAGTTGCCTAATAATTATGCACAGTAATAGTCACCTGCACACACAGATATCCCCTTAAAATAGCTAAAACTAAAAACTAAAACTTCCAAAAATATTCAGCTTTGATATTAATGAGTTTTTGTGTTCATTGAGAACATGGTTGTTGTTCAATAATAAAATTAATCCTCAAAAATACAACTTGCCTAATAATTCTGCACTCCCTGTAATGTCCATTCTGTTGTTCTTAATGTACTTTGAAAACATACTGTAACTTCCACAATTTGCTCTCCAGTCTAAAAATTATTTAGTGAATCATTTCTTAGTAATTTTAATTAAAATCAAGCTGCACCAATTACCCATTCAGAACTTATGCAATTATCTGATGCCAGGTAGATGAAATTAGTGATTTTATTTTATTTTATCCCAGATTGTCTGATCTTACAAAATTTTTGGGACGCCTGCCTTTACATGCACATGAACTTTAATGACATCCCATTCTTAATCCGTAGGGTTTAATATGGAGTTGGCCCACCCTTTGCAGCTTTAACAG
This sequence comes from Pseudorasbora parva, assembly GCF_024679245.1. Lineage (NCBI taxonomy): Eukaryota > Metazoa > Chordata > Actinopteri > Cypriniformes > Gobionidae > Pseudorasbora > Pseudorasbora parva. The sequence continues at coordinate 7,966,873 of NC_090186.1, read as the reverse complement.
CTTCAACTATTCTGGGAAGGCTTTCCACAAGGTTTAGAAGTGTGTTTATGGGAATTTATGACCATTCTTCTAGAAGCACATTTGTGAGTTCAGACACTGATGTTGGAACAGAAGGCCTGGCTCTCAGTCTCCGCTCTAATTCATCCCAAAGGTGTTCACTCGGGTTGTGCAGGCCAGTCAAGTTCCTCCACACCACATTTGCTCATCCATGCCTGTATGGACCTTGCTTTGTGCACTGGTGGGTAGTCATGTTGGAACAGGAAGGGGCCATCCCCAAACTGTTCCCATAGCAAAAATTGGGAGCATTATATTGTTCAAAATGTCTTGGTATGCTGAAGCATTAAGAGTTCCTTTTACACTGAAACTAACATCTGACACTGCATTGTACTGATGCAAGTTTTGGATGAGCTGCTCGACCATAGAAACCAATTTCATGAAGCTCTCTACGCACTGTTCTTGAGCTAATCTGAAGACCACACGAAGTTTGGAGCTCTGTAGCTATTGACTCTGACTCTGATTAACTATTGACTGCTGTGATTTAAAAACACTTTTTTTTAAATTATTATTTTATTTTTTACATGTGACCTACCACTTTGTGACTGAGTTGCTGTTGTTCCGACTTGCTTCTACTTGTTATAATACACTAACAGTTGACCGTGGAATATTAAGTAATAAGGACATTTCATGAACGGACTTATCGCACGTGAAAATCTAAAACTGTACCACACTTGAATTCACTGAGCTCCTGAGATTGACCCATTCTTTCACAAATGTTTGTAAAAGCATATGTATGCTTGATTTTTATACACCTATGTCCATGGGAGTGAATGGAACACCTGAATTCAATGATTTGGAGGGCAATACAGTCTCTGACAAAAGTCTTGTCGCTTGTGTACAAATTGACCTAAAGTGCCGCTGAAATATATTTCTAATCAAGATTTTTTTACAAGAAATGGCTCATTTTAATCCCACCAGCTTTTGTGATAATGTTTCAGTGAAAAACTAAACTTTCAAACAGTATTCTAATATTCACAGCTTGGTAAAGCCCATTGAGTCAATTTTTGCAAAGACATAAGTGTTGTCACCTTGTCATATGAACTTCACCTGTGACTAATAATGGATCAATTAGGTCTCAAATGTGTATAAAAAGAACCCCAGTACGCTAGACCTTCACATCAACTGCAACTAGACCTCTGCAAACATGCCTAAGATTCACCCAGAGACTAAAGTTTTGATTATCAAGAGGCTAAAGACCAGATCCACTGCTGATGTGGCAGACACCTTCAATGTGTCTCAGCTTCAAGTACAGAGGATAAAAAAAAGATTTGAAGAGACTGGAGACGTTTTTGACAAGCCTAGGTCAGGCAGACCCCGCAAGACAACTGCTCGAGAGGACCGTTTGTTGGCTCGAAAATCCAAGGCCAGCCCATTTTCCACTGCAGCAGAGCTCCACGAGACCTGGTCACCTGAAGTCCCTGTGTTAACCAGAACAGTTTGTCGGATTCTGTCTCGAAATGGCCTCCATGGTCGAATCAGTGCCCAGAATCCAGCACTAAACAAAAGACAATTGAAAAACCGTGTGGCATTTGCCAAGGCCCACAGCCTGCTAAAAGGATGGACGCTGGAAAAGTGGCAGAAGGTGGATTTTTCAGATGAATCTTCTGTTGAATTACACCACACACCAAATATTGCAGGAGACCTACTGGATCCAGAATGGATCCGAGATTCACCCAGAAAACAGTGAAGTTTGGTGGCGGAAAAATCATGGTCTGGGGTTACATCCAGTATGGGGGTGTGCGAGAGATCTGCAGGGTGGAAGGCAACATCAATAGTCTAAAATACCAAGAAATCTTAGCTACCTCTTATATTCCCATCCATAAAAGAGGCCAAATTCTGCAGCAGGACGGTGCTCCATCGCATACTTCCATCTCCACATCAAAGTTCCTCAAGGCGAAGAAGATCAAGATGCTCCAGGATTGGCCAGCCCAGTCACCAGACATGAACATCATTGAGCATATGTGGGGTAGGATGAAAGAGGATGCATGGAAGACGAAACCAAAGAATATTGATGAACTCTGGGAGGCATGCAAGACTGCTTTCTTAGCTATTCCTGATGACTTCATCAATAAATTGTATGAATCCTTGCCAAACTGCATGGATGCAGTCCTTCAAGCTCATGGAAGTCATACAAGATATTACATTTGGATCTCACAGCACCACAACTTAATTTGCTGACATATTTTTGTATTTGCTGTAAATTTGTTCAATTTCTGTATAGGCGACAAAACTTTTGTCTTGCCAAAATTTGACCTTTCTGTCTTGATTAAATGATAAATATTTTTTCTATGAACATTATTTATTTCAGTGCATTAAACATCATTTGGGAGGGTTTGAACTTTTCATATGAGCTATTTCTAACACCAATTAATTAATTAAGTGAAGTTCACAACATAATTTCGGGAGGAGTGAACCCATCTAATCTTTCAATTAGCAACGTACACAAACGCAAGTTCGAGAGGCGTGAACCCATCTAATCTTTCAATCAACCGCAAAGCATAAAAGCAGCCTCCTACCTCTTTCAGGCATCAGTCGTTTTGCTCCCTCCACCTCCCCAACTCCACCTACTTACATTCATGTTTACCTTTCTCTTCTTCCTAGCACTAGTAGTCCCCGGGGGGGTAAATCTAAGCTCGAGTTGAAGCAGCGCCCTCGAGCCCCTCCACCGTGGACAGCAAGCCAAATATGTTTAAACCTTATCAGCTAAAGAGTATATGGGTAAACGAACTCGTGAAAAGTCATTAATAACAGGTTAATATCAGGTATTTCTAGAAAATAGATAAGCGAAAAGACTTTTGTCAGGGACTGTACTTTTTTGGCAATATATATTTCAACCTGAATTGTTGTTTTTTGCATCTGTTACAGTGTGACACATTTGTCATTGATGTATGGGGCAGTTAAAAGTAGCCTGTGCTTTTTAGCTTCTGTATGAAAGCTGGTGAGTATGCTGTTCCCATTTCACATATAATACAAGTAATACATTTATTAAAGGCATAGCAGTTTAATTCTAAGGGTCTGTCAAATCTAAAAGGCACATTTGTTTCAAAACTCTTCACATTTCCACACAATGTCAGTCTATGTATTGTCACTCATTCTGATTTAAATGACCTTTCAGACCTAGTGAAATACATTCGGACAGTGCTTCACGAAAGTTTATCATTTGCTCGTGTTTAAAGCCTTACAAAAAGCAGTGTGCACTCATCTAAAATAGGGCACAAATAGGTCACTGAATTGAGCATTTTTATTATTTATTTTTTGACATAATAATTGGCTTCATCAATCGGTCTCCTCTCCAATGATCAGCATAAGTCAAGTATACTTAAGTGCAGTGCCGCCGCTCCCACCACGCGCATCATCAATACGTGCACGCAACACCCGCGGGCATCATAAAGTAATAATGCGTAGGGCATCAAGGTGGCCAGTGGCGGTACTGCTTAAGTGCAATTTTAAGTACATTTCTGGGAAGTCCATAAAATGTAGACAAAATGTACTCTTAGTTTAAAAGCGGTATACTAATAACCCACTTGAATACATTTATTTTACATGTGGATTAAGAAAGGGATCAATGAATTTGAAAAAAATAATAATGGGGCTTTCGGTTAACAAATGATAAATAGGTCTGTAATTTTGACATGACACTCGCAAGCACAGAAAATTAGTCTTTTGAAAACTCTGCATGCCCCATTGGAAAACAATGCAGTGCAGTTGCTGAAAACCATACTCTGACACTTGCCATAATCTACCCCTCCAGTTCCTCCCTTAGCATTTGCACAGATCTTATAATAGTAGCCTGTCTTTAAACTATGTTATCTCTTGTGTAAACCTGCACGCGATTGATCATTTTTTTAGTTTTAAACTCCAGGAATGTGGCACCTGTGTGGTTTTAACGAGGTGTTTAAGACTCCATTGATTCTGAGGGCATTCTTACAGCCAGTTCCTGTCAGCATGGTGATCATTTTCAACTGACATGCCACAAAAAGCTGTACGTCCTCATACATGTATACAGCCTGACCTGTCTGTCTTGCTTTGTTCTGATTTGTAGTGTTTAGCTAGTGCTGAAGACCTGCGTTCTATCAGTGTGTGGAACAGTATAGGAACCATAAACCCCAGCTTATGCTTGGTGCTATTTTGTCCAGCATGAGGACATGATGGAGAGACCCTTACTATGCCTTCACCCAGACACCATCTGTGCATTGTATGGGAGCCCAGATGGGAGAAAATGTGTCCATCACACTGTAAAAGCACATGCTGATGTGACACATCTAGATCATCTTTAGACACCCCCCCCCCCACCCCACATTCATGCATCACTTACATAGAGTTGTACATTTGAGCAAGATAAAATGTTGTGCAAGAGTAATTTGTCATACTATGTTTATTTACACATTCTGCATGAATCGCCAGCTTTTCTATTTACCCCTAAGGGGAATTTTTGGCAGCTGATAATTATGTGGCAAAGGCCTGGAATGAACTTAGAGGATGCTGTAATATATTCCTTCAAACATCTAGTAGCAAGCAGTGGAGGTGAGCATGATTACGGCGCTATATGTGGGCTGCTTCTAAAAACTGAAAAACTGGTAACGTTTTTTTTTTTTTTTTGAAGGCAGCATAGATGTATCCTTCGGCTTTTGATATCCCACAATTCTGTGCGTTCCATTCGGTGACAGTTGAGCTAGAAAAAGAAACATGGTGTCTGAGAGTTGTGGTGGCTGGTAAGTTTGTGTGTAAATGTACATTTTTGACCAACGTTTTCGACTTCTGATGTAATTTCTAACAGGGAATTTCTAGTGTAGTAATTCAATATTTGTTTAGTTCTCACCAAAGTTTGCTTTATTTTTCTGTTTATCATTAAACTTACGCTACCACAGAAGTCTGTCCAAAATCAGTATTGTGGGGTACCTTTGTGTGCCGGGACCATTATCATGTGGTTATCGCCAGCAGTTTGAGATCAAATAGGATTCGATGTGGTGTTTGTCATAAAGTTCTTTTGTGTTCAGTCATTAAAAATAATGCCATATCTAAACGCATAAAATTATCGTGTTGATTCCAGCACACAGCATTTTGAATGTTCGGTAAGCGAGCTCCTACGTTATATAAGACGACCAATCAGGTTGTGAGCAGCTCCCTGTGCCTTTGGTTCGGTAACTTTAGGGTCGCTGTCAAAAATGCCAGTGTGAACGCTAAGCGGAGCAGGACTATATGTTTTGTTTTTGTTTTTTGGTCCGGACTAAACGAACCAAACTAACCGAACTACAAGTGTGAACTTAATTAACAGGCATTTCCCTCATGTTAATGCACACACCACTGGCAAAGTGTCATTTATTGATACTGTACAATAATCCGCCAATCAAAAATAACTACTATGCACTTACCTTTGTGTTGCGCTTTGCTTTGACATAACTACAGTGCGTCTTTTGTGAAGTACACAGAACACACACTTAGCACAGTCAAAACTTAACTGATTGTTGATTCCAACCGCTTTCCTCATCTTGGAGGATTGCTAGTTGCAGATGTCCTGAGTGTGTGTATGATGATGGACAGGAATCATGGTTATATTTAAAAAAAGTCTTAGAGTCACAGGTGTAATCCACGTTTGAGAGTTGGTTCACTCTCCACTCTTTTACTGTAAATACTGTATATTTATGCCACTTTGGCATAGCGATCACTTGAATATACAGCAACGAGTTATCACGCTAAACCTGTCTGGTTTGCACGTCTGCCTGCTGATCGCTGATTGGCTGAAAGTGCTCGTCGTGACTGATTTTATGGAGTACATGCACACTTGAGTTTGGTTTATTAAGCAATTAGAAACAAGTCTCTGTCCTTGCTCTGCAGCAGATCTGCCAAGACCAAATACATAAACATTGGCATATCCATTACCATGCCAATCTCTATTACCATACCAATCTTCTGAGAGCTGTCATGATAGAAATAGTTTCCCAGTGTTGTTGACTGAGGCACAGAATAGTTTTGTACAAGTGACGCACGTGTCAGAGGCTGGTCAAACACAAGACAGCAGAACCAAGGAAATGGACGAGGACAACAAAAATGAAACCTAATCTGGTGTCCTTTGTGACCCCTCACACCTCTGTTGCATATTTAATGCACAGATAGCTGATAGTCCCACACCCAAAATGTTCCGGGACCGAGCGCTTGTCTCATACAGCTTCCAGCCCTTTGTTTTGAACGGTGAAATATTCATGCAGGAGAGTAAAGGAGAGATTAGACGCTGTAAGAGCACATAAAGTGGGGTCTTGGTGCTAAGCCTTTTTTGTGTGCCTGGCTCATTCCTACAGTATATCATTTGATTTCTGAAATGGTGTAGTGTTGTACTCAGTTCTCTGAAACTGTATCCTTTTGCAACCAGTGGGTCCAGTGCATCATTACAACACTAACGTTCAAAATCTGCCTGAGCTCTTGTGTAAAGCTTTCTTTAGCCCTTCTACAACTAAACATGGCACACAAATATATCTTAATTTGGTATCTTTTTACAATACAAATGCTTAGTGCATTGCATTCATTCATGCTTAACTAATGCGCAGATAATCATGAGTTAATGCATTAATAACCCATTTATTTTGAGCAACATCCTACCATATATTATTAATAGATGTTTTATTGATAATTTTTTTGATTACCTAATGTATTACTATTCCCTAATAAACTAATAGTGTAAATGAATGTGTTCCACAATGGGTTGAAGACATGCTTTTCAACTTCCAGTTGTCTGCTTTAATTAATCATTAGCTAATGATTTATGTTATGACTTTAGTTGGTTAAGAGTCATGTGTCTCAAGTAATTCAAAATTATTTCAAAACCCAAAGCCACAATTTCATATTACTTGTAAATTAGTAACGTGCCTCAACAAGTAAAGTCATAACACGATACATTTGCAAATCATTAGATAATGATTAAAGCAGACAACAGGAAGTTGAAGTACATAGCTTTGACCATTGGAGTAATTAACATTTAAAGGGATAGTTCACCCTAAAGTGAAAATTACCATTTGCAATACCATACCATATACAATTACCAAATGATTTACTCACCCTCAAGGCATCCTATATGACATTTTTCTTTCAGATGAATAGAGTTCAATATAATAGCTCTTCCAAGCAATATGGCAGTGAATGACTTTGTTTTAAAGTCTATAAAATCTGTTAATCGATGCATCCATCCAGCATAAAAGTAATCCACATGTCTCCATGGGGTTAATAAAAGCTTTCTGAAGCGATGCATTTGTGTTAGAAAAATATCCATATTTAAAACTTTACAAACTGTAATCTCGTACACGCGTTCACGAGAGACTGGCTTTGCGCAAGTTCCGGTGACGAACGTGGAAGTGCAGAGGATAGAGCAAAACAACTGGGTTCCTGCGAGAACTAGCATATTCTCACCGGAGAGGCCTATGTCATACGCTTGAACGCGCATACGACAGTTAGCGGAAGTTAGAGATTACACTTTGTAAAGTTTTAAATAGCCTATGGATTTTTTTTTTTTTTTACGCAAGCCCACTTCAAAACAGAAACAGTCATTTACTCTCATTATAAAGTTTGGAAGAGCCAGGAAATGTTTTATATAATATGTTAGGGAATTAATACATGACACATTTAATTAATAGCAATTTATATATTACATAATCTATTAATCATATAGAATGTTCGTTATTTGTAGATGCAATAATAAATGGTTTAGTTCTTCATGATTCCTACTTCTGATTATCTGTGCATTAGTTAAGAATAATTTCATGCATATTAGTGCACCTGTATTGTAAAGTGTTAAGAATATTTGTATCATTCAGCCACTCTTAATTTAATGAGTGCATGCTCATTTTCCTATTTTTTACATCTACATTAAATGTCTATTCTTGCCCAATACTGATAATTTTACATGTTCACAGCTGTGTTGTAAGTTACGTTTATTGCTACCTTTTGATATATACCATCCAAACATCCTGCTTCAATAAGAAATACATAAATATAACTTAATATAGTCAAAGTTCAGTCAGGGCTAATGTGATGGTGTGTGAGGTCAGAAAAGGCTGAAGACATTGATGTCACACATTGACTTCCTGCCCATCGGTCTGTTTATCTTTTGCTGAGGTGAGTGTCATAAAGGAGCAGACTAATAGCCACATGTTCTTAGTTTAGTTTAGTCCGTTTTGTTAGGGTTAACTGGATTAAATTGGAGTTCTGAGCAAGAAGATTCTTAGAAGAGGAATAAGAGAGTGTGTGTGGACACGTATCCTTACCTCTGTTATTACTACACCACTGTGGTGGAGTTAAAGGAAGTTAACTGTATCAGAGATAAACCCGGCACACATTTCCTCACTCCACCTCATCTATCTCTCCATCCTCTTCACCTCACTGCTGTGGTTTCTCAGCCAAGTATATATATATATATGTGTGTGTGTGTGTCATTGCTTAAGGTTGTTTGTGTATGTGATTGTCACTGTGGTGTGTGGGTTGTAGTGTTGTCCTCGACTGGTTTCATGGTGGCTCTTGTGGTAGATATGCTATTCCGTATATATACACACACACATCCAACACACATACTTCCTCAGTAGCTGGGAGAAAACAGGAAGTGGTGTTTGCCCTACTTTGGCCTCCCCTGCTTGTGACACACACACACACACATAACGTAAATTAGAGAAATGTATGCGTTAGGGCAGCACATGAGTAATCGTTCCAGTACTCGTTCTGTCTAGTCGTCGACTAAAAAAACACAATTGATTTGCTTGCTTACTTAATCCTTTTTGTCTAGTGTGAAGACATACAGCTGCTGCTTGTTCTTTTCATCTAGGTCTGTATTGAGCTGTTAACTGTGCTTCTCCCCATTTTTTCCCGCTCGGTCGCCATGTTGTGGCGTGCCTCGTTTCTGCTTGCCAGGTGGTGTCCAAAGCAAAGCCACTTTGGGCATCCTCTCCTGAGACATCCTGAGGACATGTCCGAGCCATTTTAATCGGCGTATCTTGATCTCCTGATGTTCTCGGATCTTGTCTTTTTCTACAGGTTGACATTAGAGATGGTTAGGGCCTTTAGATGTTATGGAAGGTCTCTACATTTGCCTATATTTGCTTTCACTATTCTCCAACATTCAAAGCCATACAGAAGCACTGATTTTAACATTGCTAAGCTTGATCTTTTTTCTGAGGGTTAGCTGTTTAGACTTCTATGGAATTACATTTGTCTCAATAAAACAGAACGAAACTTTTTCAGAAACTATCAAAAATATGCAAAAGAAGAAAAACACATTAAAAATGAACAAAAAAAAAGAATTCAGTCACACAAATGTACCAGGATATTCAGTATGCTTCATTCTTTGTTAATGTTTTTCAACGATTAGTTTTCGCAAATTGTGGATTGTGAATGCATTGCCAAAGATTTCGCTTACGTTTCTCAGTTTTTTGTTTGCTGTTTTGACACAAACCTCTCGTGGGGGCGGGCTTAACAGTGATCTACTCTGATTGGATAAAGAGCTTTTGATGGACAGGTGCTCTCTGACCTGCGCCTAAAACAAATTTTGCGGTGCTTTGTATTAGTTCGTAAAGATGAGCTCTCAGGAGAGACATGGAGCGGCAGCAGCTTCATCTTCTTCAGCCGCTTGTTCTTCAAAGAATGAAGCATACTGAATATCCTGGTACATTTATGCGACTGAGTTCATTTTTTTCTTCTTTTGTAATGGCATATTTTTGATAGTTTCTGAAAAAGTTTCGTTCAGTTTTATTGAGACAAAGGTAATTCCATAGACTTCCAGATGGTTCTGAGACGGCTAAAAATTGATAGATTTGATCTCTTTAATTGATTAATCGAAAAAATATTCAGGCAACTAATCGATTATCAAAATAATCGTTAGTTGCAGCCCCTAATTTTAAAGTGAGAGCGACCATCCAAACCGAGAGAGCTGTTCTGATTGGCTGCTTTTTGTGATTAATTGTGTTGTCAAGCTGAATTTTTACATCAGTGTAGACAGACGAATTGCCAGGTTAGTGTACTCAACTAAATGCACATCGCATATAATTACACACACCCTAAGCTCTTACTTGCATATAAAGGGTCACTAGCATCAAACTCAGTCTTAAGCTGCTTGTATGTTCACACAACTTTTAATTTGCCTGAGGCTGTCCTTCATTTAACTGCTCAAACACTGCTTGAAGCAACTCCACCCTGTTCATACACCTCTTAGACCTTTGTGTGAACTTCTCCAGTGCAGTTAAACGGCTGGCAATCCACCACCCAAGGCAAAAGAAATGCTATGAGTCAGTAATAATAATAATAGATTTTATTTATAACACACTTTTCATTCCGAAGAATCTCAAAGTACATCTTATTAAAGCAGCAGCTTATAGCAAAATTATTATTTTTTTGATTACCTGAGTATATTGGAAAGGACCCAAGCAGATTGTTTGAATACCAGAAAATAACAAAATTGATTTCTTTGATTAATGTTCTTGATGTACCTGAGATTAAGGTGTTTTCATACCGTTTGTTTGAGGGTAGACCCAACAATGATGCTATTGTTGCTCATATTTCACCATATCTCATGCCTGTATGTCAGACTGTGCCTTCAGACCCAAACAACAGCCAGGAGAAGGAGGCTCGTTATCTTCATGAAGTCAGAGTCATATCTGGAATCATAGATGTCTGTTGCTGTCCTGTCTGTTACAGTGTTCATTTCCTCTAAACATTTCATCTGCACAGTCCCAAGGAATTTGACAGAAAAAAAGATAAAGTAAAAAGTAAAGCGAGACTACTAATTGTATGATTATATATTATATTATATATTATATAAACATCACTGAGTTTGACTGTTGCCCTGGCATCTTGTTACCATGCTTTTTGCAGAGTATTGTGCATGATAAAAATGCTGGCTTTCTAAAATGAAGTGAAGTAAAAAAACACACACAAAAAAAAACAGATCTCTAGACTTGCACTGACCTGGGTCTCGTGTTTTTAACCAGAAAACGTGTCCTGTGTGAATAGCCATAAACTGAATAAAAGATAAACGGCGCATTCTTATTTCATTGCTGTTATTTACACAGAAAGTTTGTCTCGTACATTTAGATTAACAGCACTGACAGCAAGCCAAAGAGGGCAAGGTTTCAACTAAATATGCATTTTTTAACACTTGTGCACTTTAAACACTTACTACTTACACTTTTAAAGGGGTGCTTCAGCGCTGGGAAGATGAATCTGTATTTAAACTGGGTCATTAATGTAGTAGAAATGTGAAATGATTTTTTAATTTGGTGCTTTCTAAAAATGACCGATTAAAACTGTTGAGAATAATAGTATTTAAGATGTTTGCAGAACATAATATAACACTGTTAGTTAAATGTAACTACTCAAGTAATCTTAGTAATAAATCTTAAGTAAGATTAGTAAATATTCTAGGGTATGTTAACTAGGGCTGTCACTTTTTATTCGATATTCGAATATGTATTCGAAGATGACGTGAAATATCCGTAATCAAACTATAAATGAACTATCCGTTTTTTTAAGTGCCATGTAGTCGGGTTATGGGGTCGTAGATATTCGAATATATTCGAATGCATTGCTTGGTATTTGATTTCCGTTCAAATTAGATTTTTTTTCAAAAATGACAGACTCAATGACAGACAATTCAACTAATTGGCTTTAACTTTATTACTTTACTTATTTATTACTTAATTTACTCAGGAGGTATTAGCTTTCTTTACTTTTAGCTGATTAATGAATACAATTAACTTCAGTTTGCCCTTTAAGTTTGCTTTGTAAAATTAAGGCAATTGGTTTCCAAACTTTTTTAAGTAAACAGTGTCTTATATGACACTTGATTTTAGCATTTACTGTCCCTTATGAGTGTCATGGCAAAGCATGCAAACTGAATTATATTATTACTATGAAAATTAAAACATCGGTTGGGGCAGTGCCACGGCTTTGGGAGTGGCCTTGTAGGGCTGCGAAGCAAGTGCATTCTGGGAGTTGTCATCTTACATCCACATGAGCCAAAAATACATTTTCTGGCTTTTTCAGTCTAAGGCACCAAGTTCAAAAATTATTTCACATTTCAACTCCAAAAATGACCCATAGACATTTATCTTCCCAGCACTGAAGTACTCCTTTAAGTTTGTCTAAATTAAAATAAACAATTTCCTAAAACTCAAAATTATTAAATAATTTTGATTACTTTAACGTGTCAGTTTTGTGAACTCAAAAGTAAAAGAAAGATCTTAGGCAAATCTTTGTTTTGGATACTCTTTTATGAGTATAAACTTTTAATCCTCAAGTCACAATCAGCAGGATTAGACTCCTCCTCTTTCCTTCTCCACACTACATTTCTTCATCTTATTTCATCTTTTTTTCATCACATCTTTCATAAACCCCTTCAACCCTGCCACCTTCCCTGTCCTGCTCTGAACACATTGAACAGGTCAAACTGTCAGTAATGCCACAAAAACCACAGGAAGGTGACGTTTATTAGAGAAACAACTCAGAATAAAGCACACACAGCTTTACAGCACATACAAAGACACATGATGTTTTTTTCAGTTCCGTAGATTTTTCTAGCCGTTCTAGATTTTCTAGCGTTAAAGGGGTGTAAACAAGGATGATTTGAGGGTCTTGCAGACCTTTTTAAAAATAGTCATTATTTAGCAATTCCTTTTAGTGGCACCAATGGAAATTACACACTTCAGGTTCAAGTAAATATTAGAACCCCTTCTTGAACATCTGTTCACTGCAGGTGTTTCTTGTCTTGGATCAAATACTGTAAAAATGTATTTATTTATTCCCTCTTTCTCTTTTGGCTGGGCTGTGAGTGAAGGCCTCAGGTGCTGCTGACTCACTGTATGTATATTTGGTCATCTTCAATAGTGGGAAATCCTTTGCTGCTTATCAGATATGTGAACAATAAACTCTAGCTGTGTGGGAGATTCACAGGCTCAGAGAGCCGCAAGTTGTCTTCGGGACTATACGGAGCATAAGTACCAGCATCTTTCAAAATATAGGCCTCCACAAAGCACTTCAACAAACTGTTAAGGACTTCAAATAAACAGTTTAACTGAAGTACTCAAAGAAAGAAAAAAAGAACGCCCTGCAATGAGGGTTCATGTCACAGCCCTTTAGAAACAGATGTCCTGATCTCCATCTAAGCCAAAATCACAGTCCCTGTCTCAGACAACATGGTTTTAACATATTTTACAGCCCCATTGGGCATAATCATAAACGAGACACAGCATTTATTCAGACGGTTGCATTTTCTGCAATCTGCAGGAACTGTACTGCATGCTCCGCCAGATGGCTGACAGTATGGCCCAAAATCATTTGGTTCAAGTATTAGAGAAAGTGTTTATTTCAAGAATGTACTCAAATGGTTCATAGGATACACTGTTAATAGTATGATTTGACTTCATTTTAACTGAAAATTACTTTGTAAAATATGATGATCCCTTTTCCAGAAATATGAAGGCAGCATTTAAAAGGCAGACAATACTGCATATTTTCATGAATAAAAGCCCTTTTACAATGTTATAAAATATACAGTATAGAGCCATCATTATAAACATTGGACCACAAAACCAGTCATAAATCGCATAGCTATATTTGTGGCAAACATCATTAGGTTAATTAAGTGAAGATCATGTTCCATGAAGATATTTAGTACATTTTCTATTGTAAATATATACAACGTGTTAATTAGTAGTAATATGCATGGCTAAGAACTTCATTTGGACAACTTTAAAGGCGATTTTCTCAGTATTTCGATTTTTTTTTGCACCGTCAGATTCCAGATTTTTAAATAGTTGTATCTCGGACAAATATCAATGGAAAGCTTATTCATTCATTTTCAAAAAATTACCCTTATGACTGGTTTTGTGGTCCAGGGTCACATTTATGGAACATGATTTCACAATAAAACTATAATAATATTTTTTGAAAAGGGACATTATTATTATTTATTACTTTTTGCACACATTTTTGTATTCTTTTAATTTGACTTATCTATGGATTCTCTTGAAGCCAGTTTGAACTGTAATGGTTTCATTTTTTTCTTCCCAAACTTTTAATGTTTAAAATGATACATTTTTTTTTTTTTTTTTTTTTTAATAATCGTAACGCAAGATGGATTGTTTCAGTTATTTATTTACATACTGAAGTAACAAGAGCTACACACAGGATTTGCACATTTGTCTTTTGAAAATAAAAACTGTAAAATAAATATACAATAAAATACATTAAACAATCTTTTCCGTGGCAAAATATCTTTCTGAGAACTGATGGGACTACGCGGTCACAGATGGGATTCCTGGACCCTTTATTTTCAGGTGTTCCTCCTTTCATCGATAATGCAAACACTGAAAATACTGAAACGACAAGCAACGCTGAATATTATATATATAGACTAAATATATAACCAACTGTACCTGGTGTGTGTCTGAAAACTGCACTTATGAAGAAATGAATCAATAGGCAAAATAATGACAGAAGAGGATATTGTGAAATGACAAACTGTAACATACAAAAATATATGCAGCACATGAGAACGTACCATGATAACAAAACAAGAAGCAACAATTTGATTTACACACATGTGTATATATATATATATATATATATATATATCTTTATATATATTATTTACATACAAGACGAGAGCAAACAGTGATGATAGTTATGTATGTAGCGGCTGAATAATTCAGACAATCTGAAGTTCATTAACTACAGTCATTCTACTGGAGGTGCTCTGATATTTTAACAGCAAATGACCTGCATTTACACATTCATACACGCTCACACAGATGCGCTAATGGAAGCAAAAGCAAGTGGACATCAGGAACAATGTCCCAGTGTGGCGAAAAGGAGGGGGGGGGAGCGGTCGAGATGGGATACGGGCTGAGTTGGATCTCCCCGGTTGAGTCTTAGTGGAAGCGAGACATCCGCCGGAGGAAGCAGCTGGACACAAAGAACAGAGGGAGACCTGGGAAATGAGCTAGTGACTGAGTGCCCAGACTACTGATGTTTGCACAGCTACGAGTTCTGCGATTGGTGTCGACTGAATCATTCAGTACGTAGCTCACATTCGGACGAATACTCTGCCCTGTTCCATTTGGCGGCAAAACGAGAATCCTATTGGCTTCATCTAAGTAATAGAAAGCCACTCTTTTTTTTTTTGTACTATATCTGAAAGCCGCCCATCTATTGGCAGATCCTTCATTGGCTACTCCTACATAGAGCAAGAAGCCATTGGCACCCATTTCTACACAGCAGCGGCAGCTTTCTATTGGCTCTACCTTCAACAGCACGATTCTCATTGGCTAAAGAGCAGAGAAAACATTTCAGGCACAACAGTTGGTGCTGTAAGTAGAAGTCAGAGTAACAGTCAAGTCTGTACGAAACGATAAACCGCGATTTCCACGAACACAAGAAAGCAGAGCGAAGATGCAATCTCAGAGCAGTTTCTCCTTGAAACTACCACAGAAGCTAGAAAAACATTTACAAATGTCGCTATGTACACTATATATAATCACAGAACCGAAACAAAGAACAGAACCGATGCTACAGAAGCTACTGATCTTCTACAGTCCACCATTATGGAACCACATCATAAATAAAACTACTCAAAAAAGCATTTTCAGTGTTGAAACAAGCCATACATATGACATAAGTGTTCTTTACCATATATTTTCCTTGGTACACACAGGAGAAGAGGAAGAAACTGTTGTCAAGAAACACTGTCTAAAAGTTTGATACGTCAAGCTTGGATTACTGCTTGACTGGATCATTTTGCTGTCCCGAATTACATTTCCTAGAAAAGGAAAAGGCAACACAAGCCAAAGATATAATACTGCTATGGAACCGAAATATCGCTGAGTGTTTAAAGTAAACAATGAACCGTTATTAATTGCCTCTTCGTGTCTCAACACCTTTTCTGACAGTGAGCCGAGATGTGGCTTAATTTGGTGTATTTAAACATAAAACGTCTTTCAGATTCAGCTGCCAACTGATGAAACACTATCCCGAATGCATTTAAGAAGCTTGTTTTTTGGCTTGTGCAGTAACCTGATCAAGCTGTCAAAGTTAAAATGCCTTTGCTGCCTTTTTACTGAGTTATTGCTGCTTATACACATAATTTCCAAATAGTGTAGCCTTGTATGTGTATTGAATTTATGAGAGGAGTGTCCTGCAAAATAGTTGATGGTAAAATAAGTGTGATTTACTCTCACACCAGGCTCCTTTACTTCTGATAGTCTGATATACGGCTACTGAGTCATATTCAACACATAAGTTACAATATGTCAAAGGTGCGGTTGGGTGTCAAGACTTCGGGGATTTTTGGGGAATGTCTAATTTCCAATTGTTTCGTTGTGATCATAATGATTTCAGCTCGTCTCGGACTTGAAACAGCCTGTTTTACTTCTGTCACATGTAAAGACTTGACTACGGTACTAGCAAAATAAGTATTATTGTGTTTATATATCCCACATGGTAAAGCAAAGGGATTATACCAACAAAAAAACACACAAAAAAAGTTCGGTCCTCCTGCAGACTCACATTGAAGATATAGTACCATGGGATGATACCAGCATTGATTATTAGCTTTCTCAAATGTCCAAAGTCCCACAATTCCAAAGAATACATGAAATGGTAATAGGAAAGCACACCATCACTGTCCTTTCTGCCAGGGGGGGCTTATACACAATTTGCGAGAAAGGTGAATGGAAAAAAATACGACTGCTCTTGGATCCTAAAAGAGATTTTTGATCAGTGTTTTCCACCAAAGTCCTCATGCATGTCAGACAGCTACAATGACGCTTAGCTAAGGCGAAGGGTCTCAGTAGATGAATGGCATCTGATAGAATGCCTGGTTTTTGCTGGGAATCAGATCCTCACACCGGAGGGTGACGTGGACCTGTCTCTTCCAAGAAGACATCATTGTTGGACAGCAGGGGCTGAGTGGCGGTACTGTGACTGCCCACTGAGTTTAGCCGCTGGACATGTGAACTGGATTCCTCACGAGGTCCCGGTGCAACAGGCAACCTGGAGCTGAAGTTTAAGTAAATCTGCAGAAAAGAAAGGAGATGCATCCGTCACAAAGAAAAGGAAAAATCTTTTAAAAAATCTACTTTAAAACATGTCAAGTTCTTAGAAATGTACACCTTGTGTTCACATTGGATTGCTTTAAAAATGTAGTCTCCAAATTAAAATGGAAACAAACTATTTTAAATATTTGATCTAACAGGTAGGAAAAATACAGAAATGTACTAGTTATCAAACACTTCACAATCTTCAGTACATCAATTATAGATTAAATATAGATGAATCCTTATTAAAGCTACAAACATTCAGTCAAGAGCAGTAAGTGATTTTTCCCTTTGTCTGTTGTTCTTTGATTTACAGTAATGACAGACATTACAGTAGCAGGTTTATTAGGCAGCTGTCACTGTAAGACCTGAAGCCCTAATCAGATCCGGATTGGATGTCCTCACAACGCTTTGCATTCATTTAAAGGGTTACTTCATCGATTTAGCATATGGCTTTGTATCAGTAGAAACCCGGAAATATATTTGAATGCTCTAATCTGTAATATGACTCCTGCTGCGTTTGTGCCATGACACTCAATCGGCTCACTCACATTATATTGAACACACACGTTCAGTTTTTAATTGTAGTTCCTGTTTCCTAACTGAACGAATTTTATGAAAATGAATGCGGTGGGCAAGTAATCCAGTAGCGGTGGCTTTGGGAGTGGCCTCGCAGGGCAGCGGAGCAAGTGCATTCTGGGAGTTCTTGTCTTTCATCCCCATGAGACAAAAATACATTTTCTGTCTCTTCTCAGTCTTCGAAGGCACCAAATTCAAAAAAAATTCTACCACATTAATTACCCAGGTTAAATACAAGGCCGAATGCTAAATCACTGAAGAAACCCTTTCACTTTTTAAGTAATTTAAGGCTGTGCTTATGTAACCTCTCCTTTTTGAACCACCCGCTCCAAGCGGGACTCGAACCCGGGTCCACTGAGATCAGAGGAGTGAGGTTTACTCACACAGCAACTACTAGCTGGCCTCCGTTACACTTACGAGGATACTCGACAAAGCAGACATTTTGGCATACTTTTGTGTTTATTTCCATCGAAACGCAAAAGAACTCAACGTGTCCGTGTGCTGTCTGAAGTGGCATTCTGAGGAGATTCACAAACATAGTGGCAGTACATATTTAAAGGGATAGTTCACCCAAAAATGAAAATTCTGTCATCATTTACTCACCCTCATGTTGTTCCAAACCTGAATTTCTTTCTTCTGCTGAACACAAAAGAAGATATTTGGAAAAATGTTTGTAACCAAGCAGATAGAACAACCAGTGACTACCATCGTAAGGAAAAAAATACTATGGTACTCAATGGTTGTTCTCTCTGCTTGTTTACAAACATTCTTCAAAACATCTTCTTTTGTGTTCAGCAGAAGAAAGAAATTCAGGTTTGGAACAACATGAGGGTGAGTAAATGATGACAGAATTTTCATTTTTGGGTGAACTATACCTTTAATTTCTTATTTTTGTGTCTTGTTGCGCTTTAATTGTTTTATTAGCACTTATTCTTATAGTGCTATTCTTTCTTTAATAGCACTTATATTCTTATTATCACATACTGTAGCACAGCCAAAGGAAGAAAACTGATGCGTAAAATATTTGTAATGCGTTAAACTGAAAGCTACATGTTTACTTGCATGTTTACAAGGTTTTGAGTGCTAAAAAGGGAAAAAAATCAAGACATACATGTTTGGTGCTGTCTGAGATTTGCTGTTCGATTTTCTCCACTATCTTGCTAAATGAGGGTCTCTTGAAGGGGTCGGCATCCCAGCACGAGTGCATGATCTCGTACCTGAAACAACACAAGCGGCGCTGGTTTTATTGGGGACATTTTTGTACTGTGTACAATAAATACTGACAATATCTTTTGTTTTATTCTGCAGAGAGGTATTTTAACTTATTACAGCTCTGTAATTAGCTTACATTTCACTCGGGGCAAACTCTGGTGACTCCATTCGGTATCCTTCCTTGATCATCTTATAGAATTTAGAGTCCACAGGCATGCCCGGGTAAGGACTACTCCCTAAAGAAGCACATTATCAATATTTGGATTAAACACAGCATACCATACCAGGTTAAAATAATTATGGGATATATTTAATTTACCAAGGGAGAAGATCTCCCACAACAGGATGCCATAAGACCATACATCACTCTCAAAGGTGTACACACACTCAAAGATGCTCTCGGGGGACATCCACTTGACTGGAAGACGGGCCTGTGCAGAGAATATCCTCATTACATACATTCCTTTCTTACCGACATAAATAGCACATGAAAGAATGTACTTACCACAGACATTGCTTGAATTATTCTGTCTGTCAATATTTGTGTTTGGTAACCTTAATCATACAGTTTTGTTCTAGTTAGCAAGCTGTAGATTGTCATTACCTGACTTGGTTGCATTATAATTATACTGACGCAAAGACTATCAACACTATAGTTCAAGTTTGTTTGACTGTTTATTGCTTTGGGCTTCTTTTAGATCATTAATCCAGGATGCAAATGGAGTAGAAGATTATAACAGCATTCTGCTTTATGCAAAATTCTGGAAAAGAAATCAACGGTCTAAATTTTTTTTTTTTAGAAATTACCCTGTTCCAGACCTGTTTTTCTTCAACCTCTTGCCAATGTAAGACATTTGGGTAATTCACATCTAGTACATGTCTCAACATGGATAAAAGCACTTGTATTTTAAACTGATCATCATCATTTTGCTTTAGGTGGGATTTCTTCACAGAAAGCTCTTGGGATAAAACGTTTCCAACACCCACAATATAGACGTAAGAAGTAGGTTTGACACAATCTTGGCTCACAGCAATTCGCAGTGCATCCATACAAAGTTAAAGCTTCCAATTATAAGGAAGTGTCTTATTTAAGGATTACACCTATTCACTTAATCCGATAATTGGTATACAGTGTGGCATGCAAAAATGAAAAGTGTTATGAACTGGCTTTTTTTCTTTTTTATACTGAAAAAATATGTTTTTTTATTCAAAAACATCATAACTAAAAGTAATAGGCTATTTTCTACATTGGTTTTGAGGCTCTCTCCTGAACGCTGGGTTTTGATGGGCGTGCCGCTTTGGAGATATGGAAATAAACGCCCACAGCTAGGATTGGATAAGATTTGCATATTAAATGAGCTTCAGCTCCGCTGTCATATCTATGTCTCTGTCAGTTCACATGGGGGAGAGATTATTAAAGCGGCAACTGCAATGATTCTCTCGACCACAGGGCTCGTAAAAGTCTTTATTAAACAAACACAATGATTTATTTCTCATCCACCCTCGATTGATTGAAATATTAGTTCTGTATTAGATGGCCCGCATGATTGGTCGATATAAGCGCGAACACACAAACACACACGTGCGCGCCCAGATCAAGACTTTCAAGATGCTTTACAAGAATTTCTGCCGATGGGTGTAAGTTTTGGTAGCCCATCTAGAAAAAACACAGCCCCAGGACTACTATTAGGCCTACATATAAAAAAGACGTTTTGCTCACATAAGTGTGTTGCGCACCATTCCTGTCGGATCCAATATAGTAGGCACAACATTGTGTCTGCAAATCCACCTGAGACTTGTTTACAAACGATTCCGCAGTGAAATGAAGCGAACACACAAACGTTCTTCCCCACGCGAGCTTGAACTTCATTAAAAATAAATGTAAGTATCAAACATTCCTAATATTAGGATCCGAAGGAAGCTTATGCAGCGACTGTTCTTCCACAGTATCTTGCTATCTTCTTCCACATTGTTATTGCTGCCGGCTAGTGATCCGAACAGCTCCATGAGTCGGTGGCCGGGGCTACTGAATTACACTTTCTGAAGAGGTGTGTTTCGTTGCACGATAATGTAAGGATGAAGCTCACGATCGTTTTCTGGGCCTGGTGTCTATAAAAGCTTTTCTTTGACTAAAAAGGAAGTTTTCAGCTCTGAGACTTACAGGATAATCTTATATTACCATGACCTTTTATCAAAAGCTCAAGGGAAAGTTGATTTCTCAATTCATCACCCCTTTAAAGTTGCTTATATGTCACATGTTCTGACAGTTAGTACTTACATTTCCCTTAACAACATAGTTTGAGTCCGTAGTGATGTCTCGGGCTAGTCCAAAGTCACAGATCTTTGCCACTCGGCCTTGGGTGAGGAGAATGTTTCTGGCTGCCAGGTCTCTGTGAATACACTGCAAAACACACATACAATAAACACACATGAAGAAATAATGGTCATAATACAAACATACAAAAAGTGGATTTTGCATAATAGGTTACCTTTAAAGCAGAGACGGTACAAGGGGAGTACAATTCTGCTTTAAAGGTCACCTATTATGCAAAATCCACTTTTCCAAGGTGTTTGGATATGAATGTGTGTTGACAGTGTGTGAAAACAGCCACCCTACAATGATTAAAAATCCACCCAGTCCTTATTTTTTTAATCCCCATTAAGGTGGAAAGGGAAAAGCTGGCCGTATTAATGGATGTCTCGTTTTTTTATCATCATTTACGATTAAGTGGTTTGATTTTATTGCTAATTTGAAATACTGTATGTTATTAAAATGTAACCTTGACAAACAGTTGCCATTCGCAATTCAAGTAGATATAAACTGCACTTGTATGCCTGTTGCCTGCGTAGAAACGAGTAGCCTGGAGGTCTCTACCAAAATGACCAGCGAGTGGGTCTGGCTTTCCTTATAAGGATTTTGTTTAATATTGCTTTCATATGTGAAGACTGTCAAGTATTTACAATAGCAGTGCCAATATTCAAAACCTCATTAGCAAAAAAGTGTTGAACATACCATATTCTAAGTTAGCTTAGAGGTGCTGAAATGAATTCACTGACTGCAAACTCACATGCCTGCTTAACAGCGGGACTAATTTAGTGTCCTTCCACTAAACTGAATCGTGGACCTGCTGACCAGGTGGGGAAATGTGATATTTGTCTGCATTAGCCTTTGAGAATGAGTGTGTGCATGTGCTTGACAACATGTGTGCATTTGTGCATGACCTTGTGTAACCCGATCTTAGACTGGGCATAGGTAATGGAATGTGAGCCAGTGCATCGTAGAGGAAGAGAGAGAGAAGATCTGCAGTATGGGATTACTGCAAACACTCAGTATACGTCAGAGAGACAGAATGCAACAAACAACAACAAAAAAAAAACCTTACGTTCTTGGATGCCAGAAAATCCATCCCTTTGGCTACTTGGTAGGAGAAGCTGAGAAGATCCTCAGTGTCTAGAGTCAAGCCATCTTCCTGCAGAATCTCACTGACGGCATCCGAATCGCTGTATGAATCACCTAAAGGGGTGACAAATTATGTTAAGAATACATAAGAAGGGACAGAAAATGCATAAGGAGAGAGAGAGATGAGAATAGGAGAGACAAGAACAGACAAGACTAGAAGAGAGGGCACGCGAGGAAATGAAGAGATGAGATAAGAGAACAGATGAAAAGAGACAAAAAAGTAACAGACAAGAAAAGAGAAAGGAAGGAGAACGGATGAGAAATACCAGATGAGAGTCATGAGACAAAAAGAGATGAGACCAGAGAGAAAAACAACAACAAAAGGATAGAAAATGAAAAGGCATGACGAGAAGAAAAGGCACAGGACAAGACGAAACAAGACATGAAATGAGACAAGAAGAGACGAGATGACAACAGACAAGAAGGGACATAACATGAGATGAGACAGAAGAGACGAAGAAAACAAAGAAGGCATAAGAAGAGAGAGAAGGTTGAGATGAGAATATGAGAGACATAAGAGATGAGAAGAGAGAAGATAAACAAGAAAAGAGAAAGGAAGGAGAATAGACGAGATGAGATGAGACAAAAAGAGATGAGATGACAAGAAAACAGGCTAGAAATGAAACAAAAAGAGGCTAAAAATGAAACAAAAAGAGACGAGAAGACTCTAAACAGATCCAACCTTTATTAAGTGATCTTCTATTTTCTGAGGAGAGAATTCCCAACACAGAGGGCTTCATGGTCATGTACCCATTTCTGCTCTCACTGCGATCATACATAAACTCTTTTTAGTGAACCCATCACAGTTGATCATGGCTATCATAACTAACTACCAGTAGCATTGATCATACTTACTTTTGTTCTGGCTGCAGCATGATGTTTCTATAGTAAGAGTCTTCTCCCAGTGTAGTAAAGTAGAAGGATTCTCTCCTTCTGCGCAGGAAGTTCAACAGGTCACCGAAACAGCAGTACTCCGTTATAACTAGCGTTGGACCTGTGCAAGAGATCAGTTCAGTAATGAAGAACACAATTAACCTCCTCAATTTAGGTCCCCACGGTGACACGAGTCCCCATGAACCAGTACACACACACACACACACACTCGTTTGTTTTTGTGACATATGGGGACATTCCATAGGCGTAATGGTTTTTATACTGTACAAACCGTATTTTCTATCCCCTTACACTGCCCCTACCCCTAATCCTACCCATCACAGGAAACATTCTGCATTTTTACTTTCTAAGAAAAACTCATCTTGTATGATTTATAAGCATTTTGAAAAGTAGGGACATGGCCAATGTCCTCATTTTTCACTCTCTCCTTGTAATACCTGTGTCATACCCATGTCATTATACACATTTGTGTCCCCATATGTCACAAAAACACCCCCCCCCCCACACACACACACACACACAAACCTGGAAAAATAATATCTAGTCTTAGCCTCTCACCTCCAACAGTGCAGGCCCCTAGCAGGTTGACGATGTTAATATGGTTGCCAAGATAACTAAGCACCTTCAGCTCAGACATCAGCGCCTCTTTCTCTGTGGCGTGGGCACTTGCTGAGGTGCAAAAGAGCAAGATAAATAAAAGCATGAATAAAACAACAACTAAATCTAATCACAATTTCTTTATAGTAATACATCAAAACACAAACAAACAGATACTGCCCCCCTAATGCTAGCGTATGGTTCCCCTTTGGTTAGCGTTTTGGGAACCAATTTCTAATGTTTTAGGAACATTTTTAGGCTTTATTGTTTACAACCATAAGCCAGCATTATTCCGGGAAGCAAAAACTGTGGGTTACTGGAATTGTTTAACCTCCTTTCTTCTAATCATGCATGTTTGTGCACTTTCTTGTGTCATTACACACTGCCATATTTGCTTAAATAAACATGCTGATTAAACATGCCTTTGGTGTTACTGAGCTCCTCGTATTTCAAGATTATAAACATTGCTTTTCACTCACGTTTGAGCATCTTCACAGCTACAGTCATCACGGTGTCTGCTTTAGACATCCCATAAGCAGTGGCCTCCACCACCTTTCCAAATGCTCCAGATCCTAGAGTTTTTCCTGGGGATGCAGGGAAGCGAAACCGGTTCAGGAAATGATACAGCGTGAATGGATAAATTTCACTTTTCCCCTAATAAAGTTGTTTACAATCAATGGATCAGCCTGGAAACTGGTCCAAAACCAGTTTTCAGCTGGAACATCCCACTTGTTTTTGTTTCAAAGAGGTGTGGCTTGTGGGGAAGCGTGATATGCTAGATCCTGTTGGATCCTGTTTGTTGACGGATATGGCTATTCCTTCACGGAGAAGATATAGTACTAGTTTACAAGGCGATAGCTATCAGTGTCAATAAACCATGGAACTGCCAGGAAAAAAAGCAAGCTTTATAAGAAGCAGGCATTTTGATGCATTAAAGCTTTGTGATGCATTAAACCAAACATTTCGTTCAAACTAAATAAATATTCCAATGTGATTTACGAGGCCCAACAAGTTGAATTCAGGAACTTCACTCACCAAAACGCAGCTTATCTCTGGGAAACTCCCACTGGTGGTCGTATGGAAGCTGGGTGGGGTCAATGTACACGTAGCTATTACCATGAATACCCTCTATGACTTTCCACTGTATTTGGTATTTAGGTTTCTGTAGGAGACAGAAATTAGAGAAGGGGAGAGAGAGAGAGAGAGAGGGATGGGGGGATGAGCAATGAGCGACGTTACCGGACAAGCATAAACATCCTCTTACAATAGATCCAGTTACTGCACGTGTAATGAGGTGCTCTGACAGACAAACGTAAATAGAGTCCACTAATAAAAGTTTAGTGTAAATGCACATAAATTATTTAAAAACAAATGTGAACAGTAATTTTGTGTGTGTGTGTGTGTGTGTGTGTGTGTGTGTGTGTGTGTGTGTGCATAGCCGATTGCTCCCCTGTGCAACAGTGCGAAACTGCACGGTGAAACATCAGGTCTTATGACATGCTAAGTAAATAATTTTCCTGAGTGTGTATTCTTTCAGAGTTTCCCTGAAGTGTGGGAGGGCTGCCAGGTGTGACAGTTAAATTGCGTTGAATTTGAGGATCACGCTTAATATCAGATAACCAAAAACAATTTACCCTAGAATAACAAAAGGTTACACTATATACTCAGATCGGGCATAACATTATGACCACCTTCCTAATATTGTGTTGGTCCCCCTTTTGCTGCCAACAGCCCTGACCCGTTGAGATATGGACTCCACTAGACCCCCTGAAGGTGTGCTGTATCTGACACAAAGATGTTAGCAGCAGATCCTTTAAGTCCTGTAGGTTGCGAGGTGTGGCCTCAATGGATAGGACTTGTCTGTTCAGCACATCCCACAGATGCTCGATTGGATTGAGATCTGGGGAATTTGGAGGCCAAGTCAACACCTCACACTCGTTGTTGTGCTCCTCAAACCATTCCTGAACCATTTTAGCTTTGTGCCAGGGCGCATTACCCTGCTGAAAGAGACCACAGCCACCAGGGAATACCTATTCCATGAAAGTCTGCACTGTCGATTCTGATAACTTTCAATCAGGACATTAACTTTTTGTGCAATTTGAGCTACAGTAACTCGTCTATTTGAACAGACCACACAGGCCGACCTTCGTTCCCCACGTGCATCAATGAGCCTTGGCCGCCCTTGACCCTGTCACCGGTTCATCACTGTTCCTTCCTTGGACCACTTTTGATAGATCCTGACCACTGCAGACCGTGAACACCCCACAAGAGCTGCAGTTTTGGAAATGCTCAGACCCAGCCATCTAGCCACCACAATTTGTCCATTGTCAAGCTCACTCAAATCCTTACGCTTGCCCATTTTTCCTGCTTCTAACACATCAACTTTGAGGACAAAATGTTCACTTGCTAACAGGTGCTGTGATGAAGAGATAATCAGTGTTATTCACTTTCACGTCATATTGTTATGCCTGATCGTTGAATTACTATAATAGGATGAGAACAGCTACATTTGGTCTCATTAATTAAACACCTCAGTGAGTCTACTTCATGTTTTGGAAGACAAGCTATGTAATGAATGACACTTTACCTGCATGTATTTGTAGGACAGCACGATCAGGATGAGAACAAGGATAACAGCCGTGGCAACAAAACCGATGAGCAGTGGTGTGAAGAGTTCATGAGGAACAGTGTTATCTGTAAAGATTAAAACAACAGCGGCCATCAGAAACACATGCACTCCATCGACAGCAAACCAGAAATGTGGGATGCACTAATATTTAAGATTCTGGCTGATGTGAATATGCACATAATATTTTTTCATGTTATTCCAATAAACAATAAATGCTAAACAATATAAATCAATAATGCCTTGTTAAAAAAAAAGATACTAGAAACAATTAAATATTGTGCAATACTGATACCCACTATGTCACCAATATATTGTAAAAAAGGGAATCTGTTACAGGCATCGACGGATAATCAATACACATTAATCATCCCTGAGGATCAATTCTGCACTGTAAAAAATTTGTGGTGGTTTTTGTTGGTTTAACTTAAAAAAGTAAGTAACCTGGTTGCCTTAAAATTTTGAGTTTATTGAAATTAAAAATGTGAGTTGATACAATGAAGGAAATTAGTTTAATAAATAGAAACTCCAAATATTTTTGTATCTGAACCACATAAAAAATGTGATTAATCATGAAAATAGCACAATTTGGCATGTTTCACTGCGTCATCAGAAATAACACACACATAATTACCCAATATGCTTACAAAATCTTTTAATAATATTTTAATAAAGGCTGTCGAATCTCAAAAAATGTTCATTGTATTAACTCAAAATTTTAATTTCAATGAACTCAAAATTTTAAGGCAACCAGGTAACTTTTTTTCTAAATAATTTTTTACAGTGTGTTAGCACAAAAGCTAAAAGTATCACTGCAACAAGTACAGGCGTTGAAACAAAACCACAGTGTTTACCATGTTGGAATACCTATAAAATAATACATTAACATTAATAACATTAAAGAACCATCAAACTAAGTACCTCACAGAGGAATTACCTCCCAAGTGCTTGCGTTTAATGAGGTGCGATAAAACACCCAAATGAATTGAGGAAAAACTCTTTACTGGGGATATTTGTGACTCACTTTGGTGGCTGTTTTTTTTTTTTGTGGTAATGTGTGTATGTGTGTTCATGTGTGCTGTGTGTGTGTTTGTTTTTCTGTGTTGTTCTGAGCGGTGTAGTAAGCTCTTAAGCTATAAGAAGCTTTCTCTCCATTTCAAGTCAAAGAATGCAGACTCTGCAGGAAGTAATCCCTTGTAAACCTGCCACTGGCTCTCACCCTCCTCTTCTGCTCCCTCTCTCTGTATCTGTCTCACCCTCCATCCTTCCCCGTCCATCCATCTTTCATCCCACGGCATCCAAGCATACCATCAAGGCCTCCCACAAAAACCAACACACACCATAACATGCTTTTTTTTTTCTTTTGCATCTCGCTCAGCTGAGGTTGAGCAGCTTTAACAGTCTAGCCTAAGGCTCATTGTCCCACTGGTTTTCCGAGATCTGCTGCAGCATAAACCTTGAGAGTCTAAAACAGTCACCTAACAGGCCTTCCTGCGGCAGCTAGACTCAATTCATGCTCTCAAACCTCAAAACCTCTAGTCCAACTCCTGATGGACTCTACATAAAGGTCAACGTTCAACTAGAGTCTTTTTTACTTCCGGCTAATTTAGTTGAGGGAATGCAGAAACAGGCAATGTAGTCAATTACTTTCAACCAAAAAAGGATAAAAATAAATTAATGCATCATGCAGATACAAACTAACCTGGATGTGGGTGACCTTTTGTTAACCAGTCTGTCTTTAACAATAATACCAGCACTAACTGGGGTGGAACAACTTGGTGTTTTGCAACAAAACAAATCGTAACCCCCCCAAAACCCTTGAGATAATCCCCAACAGTTGGTAATGCTAGGTTTACAAAAGAAACAAGATTAGGGATCAAACTCAGCACCTCTGTTTATATAATAGTCTACATATCTCTTATCCAAAAAGTCTGCCTACACAGGTTGAGCTGGGGCAGGAGTGGTGACCCGCGAGTTGGCAGATGGTTTAAATTTCCTTAAAAAAATGCAGCCAGCAGACGAAGCACAGCTGGAGCGAATGTGAGGAGATGTGCGTTTCCTCTCGCTCGGTTGTTTAACCATACCTGGGAAACTAGAAGCACCTGGGTCGAGGTCTCTGAGTTTTATTTCATTTCCTGGTTTTCTAAGATGTTAATAATTCTGAGATGAGCACTAAACATTGGGACACTGGTGACTGAAGGTCAAGGTTCAGTGCCATTATTACATATGCACTATATTCTGAATTTAATGAGCAGAACAGATCATGCACATATAATGTTCAAAAGTTGTGTAAAATAATGTTTGGAAATAAATAAAAAATATTAAGCATTAAGTTAATAACATTCCTAAAAAAATCTCCAAATCTGCATACCAGTATTAGAGTGATTTCTGAAGGATCATGTGACAATGAAGACTGGAGTAATGATGCTGAATATGAAATATTGAAAATAATTGGCGACATTTAAACAAATAAAATAAAGGCACAAAAAGCTTATACATCACACCTCGCTGCATAACATTAACAAATCACACACACAAAAAAACAACGTATAGGGACAGTTCTTGGAAAAATTTAAATTAGCCCATGATTTACTCACCCTCAAGTCATCCTAGCTGTAAATGACTTTCAGACAAACATAATAGCAGATATATTTAAAAAATATCCTAGCTCTTTCCAGCTTTATAATGGTATGGGTGGTCCTGAAGTACAAAAAAAGTGCATCCATCCATCATAAAAGTAACCCATACGACTCCATGGGGTTAATAAAGGCCTTCTGAAGCGAATCGATGGGTTTTTGTGCAAAAATTATCCATCCAGTGTTTTATTTTGCTTTATCCTCTCCGCTTCCGTGTTCGTCAATATGTCTTGAGTCAGGTGTCATACTTTTTTGCTGTTAAATGATGTATACAGTCATCTCTTTTAGAAGCTAGAGATGTATTTTACTTTATAACACAAACCCATCGCTTTGCTTCAGAAGGCCTTTATTAACCCCCAGAGCCATGTGGAATTCTTTTATAAAGGATGGATGCAATTTTTTGGACTTCAAAATACTTCATCCAAACTGCCATTATAAAGCTTTGGAAGAGCCAGGGCATTTTTGTAAACATAACTCCGATTGCATTTGTCTGAAAGAAGGATGTCATATACATCTAGGATGGCTTGAAGGCGAGTAAATCATGGTTTCATTTTCATTTTTGGGTAAACTAACCCTTTAAAGTTTGCAGGATTGTTTTCCTGTCACGCACATTAGAAATATACCAGTTAAACTTTGACCACGGCACGGGACAGCCCTAGAAATGACTGACTGCCTAGCCAGTGCAAACTACTGAGACACACCCAGAGTCAACTATGAAGAGAACTCAAAAACAAACAAGTCAACAAAATTAACAGAATATTTTACTACTAGCACACCAAAGCAAAGACACACACCCAGAACTGTGACAAATGAGCACAACCTATCCAGGCCACACTGGGCCAGTATCTGTGTATGTGATATGCAAGGGTTCAACAAAGAAGCAGTGTCTGAATTCATAAAATCAAATCTCAGATATATTCAGTTAAAAGTAAAACACCTTCTTTGTGCCCTATAACTCTCAGAGTTTGCATAAAGTCAGCCAACCAGATTAGATCCTGCAAATCATGAAAGTGCTTTCCAGTTTTGTGAGAAGTATGGATCAGAGGGTCAGCAAACAGACAGAGGCGGAGTCGTCTGAGGCAGAGACTTAGCAATTACTAACTAGAGTCTTTAGTCGTTGTCTGAAGGGGTGTGTGGGTGTGTGTGTTTTGGGAAGTTATTTGCTCACCGCTGATAGAGAAAAGAGTGTACACGATTTCCCCGTTGGCAGAAGCCACACATTCAAGGGTGGCGTAATTGTTCTTGGTTATGTTTAGACGGCTATCCACAGCGCCTTTCCCAAAGGGAGGATTTGTCATGGTTACGGTGACAACATCCTCCTCCTCCTGAGTGGCATTCAGCAAATTAGAGCACCTGAGGAGGCAGACAACACTTCTCAAGAACATGTAATTACTGTGGAGGACGCTGCATGAATGGAACTATTGAAAAATACTCCTAAAACTCCTAAAATCCTAAACACGTAAAACAATTTTTGAATTACAAGAAAGCCTAATATTCAAGATAAAGATGATTTTTTTTCATAGTCTTTAAAGCAATGTTATTTTAGTATGATTTATATACAACTATAGGTTTAAAGGGATAGTTCACAAAAAATGAAAATGACCCCATGATTTGCTCATTTGCTCACCCTCAAGCCATCCTAGAGAAGAAGGTCATATACACATAGGATGGCTTGAGGGTGAGCAAACTGTGGAATAATTTTCATTTTTGGGTGAACTATCCCTTTAACATGAATTTTTATTTATACATTTAAGTATTCATTTTCAGTTTAGTTTTTGTTTATGTCCAGTTAGTTATTTTAATGACTTATTTCAGATAGTTGCAGAATTTGAAATTCTTTAGTTTTTTTTATTGAATTAAACAATTTAAATTAACAAAAATGTTTAATGTGAATGAGAACAACCCTGCTTTAAAATCAAATGAATTGCAAACCATTTTACATTTTAAGAAAGCTTAACATTTTTTCCTTAGAATAAAATTTTAAGAAAGACAATTTTCATTTGATGTAGACCTTAAGATCAAACGTTAAGCACCGTCACACATAAAGACACGCAACTTTTTAAGCTCTAAGGATAATGATAAGCATCTCTCACTGCATTCTGGGTCTTAAGTAAAATATCACGCTGTGAAGTGATAGTCCTTGAGGGCTCTTTTTTTTAAAACATCAGAGTGGAATGCACTGCCATCAAGTGCTTTGATTTATTCGCTTAATTTTAGTTTAATCTTTTCTCTCTTTCCTCTCAAAATTAAGTGTGCTACTGAGTTGTGTTCAAAGGTAGCTTTTAATGTAAAGGCATGTCTCTATTGTTGAGTGACACGATGATTACTTTGTTTAGCACGGTTTTCAACATACCTGTTTGCTGAGAAAACCAGTCGACAGACAAAGCGAGCATCGCACAAACAAGATCAAAAGACAAATTGCTCTGCATGTTTATGTGCTCAAATTAAAGCAGGTAATGTTATCCTGATTGGATTTGATCGCCATGAGGAATTTATATGATAAGCTTGTGACTAAGTGTGCTAGGGTGTTCTGTCAACACCGTTACTATCCAAGAATAAATAGCCCCACGGGAGTGGCTTGTTCCCATGTTGTCGGGCGTCGTCACATGATTGATAGCTACCAATCGCTTTTGTGATGTCACAATCATGACAAAGTCGAATTGCTTATCCCCATTAATAATAGGCTAAAGCTTTGGTGTCCAATCATCAAACATCAAGTTAACGGTAAGTGGCTAATCCGCACTGCGTCACAATGTGCTCTCAGAGAGGCTAATATGTTAACACTGCTCAAGGGAGGTACCGCTCGTTTTTGAAAGCGACTTTTGGAGCCCATTGTATGTATATTTCCAGGTTTGTGGGTGTATTCGAAACTAAAAGGACTGCAGAAAGACACATACCTTGAATGGGGTTGGTCACAGTAATACCACTTAATCTGAGGAGTAGGGTAACCCTCTGCCACACAACGCACCTGTCCGTCAATCGGCCCCTCGTGGGACACGATCTGTGGTTTACCTAAAAGTCAAAGATTGATTCAGGGTCAGTTTAGTGGGATGGATGTTTGTACAGCTCTCCGATTTGCGACTACTTTGCACATTCTTCTAAAATATAGAATGGAAGACCTGTTTGAGGAAAATGTGTGATCAATAATGATGGATGATCATGATAAATATCTTTCTTGAAGGCCAGTTCTTTCATATCTGATTTTACACGGCCTCTACTATTGTTAGTGGACTTTAAGCCAGGGTCTTACATAGACAATTAAGTTCTTTTATCCAGCACAATGCTCAATAAATATGACTGATTACCACATAACACGAATACACACTAGGAGCCATAATCACATATGTTCAATACTCTTTCCTGGCAATTGGAAAATGCAAATATTTGCCATTTGCATTAACTCACTTATGACATGGACTTCGAACGTTTGGTGAACAGTTGTGTCTCGGTTTGAGCATGAAAAGGTGTAAACGCCACTTTCTGACACCTTGAGACGCACTAGTTTCAGCTCACTGGTGTAACTGGTGATTAAAGGGAAGGAAAAAAAACATGAATTTACACTTCATACTTCATACATTCATATTTACATTCATATTGTAGTTAATTGAAATAATGGAAGAAAATGTTGAAAAATGTGGGATGCACTGATATTAAAATTCTGGTCGATGGTTTCATGTTATGACTGATAACCTATAAACCTATATTTAAAAAATCACTTTAAACTCCAAGTGAACTTAGGCTTCACAGCATTATAAGGTACATTATAAAAAATGTGCTAAAAATAATACACGTTTTTAAATTATTAGTGTTTTTAAAAATAAATTTTGTCCAGCAACACAATCTCATGAAAGTGCATACCTATAGCACAAATTGTATTTATCGTGCAATTTATATGCAAAAATTAGTTTGAATATGATATGCACTGTAAACCCCTAGGGTAGGATTAGTGGTGTGGGTTACGTGCGTATTACACACCATAAAGTGTGTATCATATGCACATGAAAACTGTATCATATGCACAATAAATACAATTTGTGCTATAGATACCCACTTTCATGAGATCAGGCTATGTCCAGATAACTGATATGATACCAATATGATACATCTCTAACAATTGCTACATTTGAAAATAAAACATAAAAAAAAAATCATACCTATTCCCATGTGGCCGGCTGGTAATGACATGATCGGTAGTATTTGTGAGTTTTACCCCCTTGTAGCTCCAGGAAAACGTATGAGGTTTCGGGTACGCATCCATTACCACAAGCAGGGACAGACTTTCTCCTGCGCGCACTCTCTTAGTGCTGTTATTCACACTTGTTATGTTAATAAAGCCTTTATCTGCACACAAACACATAAAACAATTTGATCATTTGAAACAGCATAGCTATTGAGACTATTGAAAAAGTCTCATGATTATTTGGTTTTGTGAACAGTTTGTTACAGTGCCCTTGTTACAAATGTTACATATACTTACTACAGTAATAACAGTAAATTATGCATAACTATATGAAACTAACCTAATCCAAATGCTAATCCTAATGTTGTTCAGTTGTGTACTCGGTAACAATAATGCTGTAACAAGAACACCTTAAAAAAGTGTAACCTATAGTTTTTTAAACTGAAAATGGTGTTTGAAACAACAGAAACCTACCATAGATGTTGACCCAGACCGGCTTTGCACTGGTCCCTCTTTCGTTCCTGGCCTCACAGTTGTAACTCCCCGCATCTCGCATCGTCACAGACCCTAGGCTGAGGATGGCGGTCCTCACGTGAGTGATAGGCTCAGTCAGGAGACGTGAAGTCAGCTGCACTGACGGTTGCTTAGCACATGCAGAAAGAAAACAGACAGATGTGGCAACTCTGGAAAGATGTGGCATAGACCCTTAGTCTGTCTGTCTGTCTGTCTGTCAATACAGTTTTCAAATAAGGCTTTAAACGACATTCAAAGTTTTTCGTATATAAAAAAAAATGTCTGTTGAATTTAAATTAGGGGCAGTTTACATTACACTATTTTCAAAAGGATATGATTTAAAGGGTTAGTTCACCCAAAAATGAAAAATCTGTCATTAATTACTTACCCTAATGTTATTTGACACCCATAAGACCTGCTGTTCATGTTCAGAACACAAATGAAGATATTTTTGTTGTAATCCGATGGCTTAGAAAATCGGCCTTCATTGACACCAATGTCATTTCCTCTCTCAAGACCCATAAAGGCACTAAAGATACCGTTACAAAGCCCATCTCACTACAGTGGCTCTACAATCATTGTATGTAACGACGAGAATGGTTTTTTGCACAAAAAAACCAACAACTAAATAACGACTTATATAGTGATACGCTGATTTCAAAACTAAGCTTGGAAAGGTTATGAATCAGCGTAGCGATTCATGTTTCGGATCGCCAAAGTCACGTGATTTCAGCAGTTTGGCGGTTTGACACGTAATCTGAAACTTCAATCGATACACTGATTCATAACCGTTCGAAGCTTTGTTTTTAAATCGGCCCCTCATCATATGTCGTTATTTTAAAAAAATTTGGCGCACAAAAACTATTCTCGTCGCTTCATAAAATGATTGTAGAGCCGCTGTAGTGAGATGGGCTTTGTAACGACATCTTTAGTGCCTTTATGGGTCTGGAGAGAGGAAATGACATTGGTGTCAATGAAGGCCTTTCTGAGCCATCGGATTTCAACAAAAATATCTTCATTTGTGTTCTGAAGATGAACGGAGGTTTTACGGTTGTCAAACGACATGAGGGTGAGGAATTAATGACAGAATTTTCATTTTTGGGTGAACTAACCCTTTAATCTAAAGTTTTTTTCCATTCATGTACACAACAATGGTGTTTTAGGGGCCTGAAAACACAAAGGGTTTCAAAGTGTACATTTTAAAAATGAGACCGTCATCATCCCTGTGTAAACACCAAAAACATCTATATTATGAGTTTAGGCGTGTTTGTGCGGATTGACGCGAGTCTGCTCTGTGAAAGAACGGATATGTGTGCAGGCGGAAGTAAAGGTCTCTGCAGGATAGTAATAGGAGTTACTAGATCAGTGGACGAGGCCATAAACAGAGGGGCGTTTTTCACTGCGTTACCTAATTTGCTCACGTCACAGTGTGGGCAGGGTTTAGGAGTAGGGGTGGGGTGAGGTGAAGGGGATCATTTTCATTGCATGGTTTATTAACACCCACACATTTAGAAACGCCCAGTTTTGATCCGCAGACACCGCATACTTACAAATTAAATCATTATGTTCAATTATACAATTAATAGGCTATTGTTATTATTATTATTATTATTATTATTATTATTATTATTATTATTATTATTATTATTATTATTATTAATTAATTAACAGGTAATCAATTGCAAGAAATTGTATAATGTTTTTTTTATGCACTAATGTGTTTTCACATGCATTAAAGTAAGGTAGGTG
This sequence comes from Pseudorasbora parva, assembly GCF_024679245.1. Taxonomy (NCBI): domain Eukaryota; kingdom Metazoa; phylum Chordata; class Actinopteri; order Cypriniformes; family Gobionidae; genus Pseudorasbora; species Pseudorasbora parva. The sequence continues at coordinate 7,931,307 of NC_090186.1, read as the reverse complement.
GATTTTAAATTAATATCATTCATATATACTTAGGATAATCATTAACTGATAGTTTGGGGGGACCCGATTTCGGGGAAGGACCCGATTGGACATTTGTCTTTGGCAGAGTCATGATAGCACAGAGCGGATCATATGTGAAGGACAAAACGATTCAGACCCATTTTAAACATCTTTAAATCAACAACAAGGTGTTTTTTTTTTATCTGGCATCGTGACAGACGTGGTCACTTTGAACTAACGTATAGAAAAGCGCAATTCATTCATTTTTTGTAATTTTCGTAATAAGTTTTCAATAACGTCATCAGTACAAAGAAAAAAAATGCATCCTGTTTTCTACCTCAATTCAAATCCAAATAAAAATTCAAGAGGAATTTAACTTTCATTTTGAATTCCATTCTGAATGACACACAGCCCTGCTGACGACCATATTCTGCTGCTGTGTAAACAAGATCATTTAGAATATAGAGGTGCACCTTGAGCCACATATGATCCAGTTTGCCTCTGGGCATATCATCAAGTACAAACAACATTTAAATTCTAATTTGAGGTCTACAAATGCTAAATTGATCATATCTACACATTAGCACATTAAGTACGTCAACTGGGATGTGCACCCACCCATACCTACTGTATGCTTTTCTATAAGGATGCTTTTGTAAACACTGGTTTACCTTGATTGAAATGGTTGCTGTGCTTACAGTATAAAGCCTGTGGTATCTACAGTATATATGTGTGTGTTTTGGTCATGGTGAGAGCTGGCTAGTTTGTGTCTTACCACTCCACGTGGAGCCTTCCAGTTGATTGTGATGTCACTGTTGACATTTGAGGTGGAGCAGGATAGGGAGAGTTTTTCCCCCTGGGTGAGCAGCACTTTTTGAGGCTGACCCATTGTGATCAGAGGAGGCACGTCTGGAGCTAAAACCAAAGAAGTATGATGAAATATATCAAAGCAGGAGGAACATGTGGGAAAGGAAGAACAAGCTACAGTGGGAAAACATGGACATGCACATGTCTGGTGTCTGTCTGTGTTCACTTGTTACATTTATTTGGGCTGGGAATCAATTACATTTTTAATCAAACTAATTATGGTATTTTGATTAATTAAGCAATAGATATTTTAAAAGCCTCAAAATAAAACCAATACAAAAAGTGACTTTAGAGGCATGTATAATATAAAATTACTATACAAAAGTTTGGGGTATGATTATTTTTATGTTTTGAAAGGGGTCTGCATTTATTTGATCAAAAAACATTAATATTAATAATTATTTCAGTGTCACACGATCCTTCAGAAATCATTCTAATTAGCTGATTTGTTTAGCAAGACACATTATTATCTGCTTAATATTTTTTTTCAAAGAACAGAATAGACATTATAAATGTCTTTACTGTTATTTCTGATAATTAATCTGTGTAAAATAATAGTACATATGGGTAATGTGTGTATCCTATCTGCTTTAAACGCAAGAACATATCCTGCATGAATGGCTCCATACTTGTTCTCTGCTGCCCATGTTTGTGAAGATGGCACTTAAAAGCTTAAATTAATTAGCATTTTTTATTACGCTAAATTGACAGCCCTAATACTTATAAATGCATCTCTTAATTTTTTTCTCACCGAGGCGGACATTGAGTTGATATTGTCCGGATTTAACCATGGCGCCTTCTAGAGTCCCGGCACAGACGTAACATCCCTCAAAGTCCTTCCTAATTTCATCCAACATCACGCCCGTCTCAATACTGGACGAATATCGCAGGCTGCTGGGGAGGGGCTCTCCGTCACATTTCTGCAGGTGCAACTTTGTCATATTTGGGTCTGTGGCCAAGCATGGGATCGTGACTGTGTCTCCTTCTCCCGCAACAATGTCAAACACGATGCTCCTCCTGAAGGGATTTTCAGGATCTGCTGAGAGGAATGCTAAATCAAAAACCAATGAAACACAACCAAGGGGGCTTAGATCATGACATTACAGCTCAGAGAAAGAGAAAGAGTGTCACAAAAGAGTGAAAGTGAAAACTACCCTCCAACATACCTAATAAACAAATACAAATAACCCACATCTGCAGTGTTAACATTTGTAAAATCATGTAAATCGGTTCACTGCCAAAACTGCCAGGGAACAATTTGAAGATTTTACTATATGGAATTATGAGAACATGCATGAAATAGCACATGATATATATATATATATATATATATATATATATATATATATATATATATATATTAAAGGCCATGCGGGTAAACAGGTGAAAACAGAGAGTTGATAGTGTATTTTGAGCAACTAAAGTGTAGACTGGGTAAACCCAGCCGGTTTACCGGCGATTTGATTTCGCCCTTCAGCTCAGTCTGGAAACCTGTACATTTTTCTATCCTACTTCCGTTACAAATCTGCAGGGGCCAATCCCAAACCGGCTTATCCACCTGGTGTGCTATTGGTGGTTTTAACATGATTACGATAGTGAAGCGAAAAGTACTCTGCAAAGTATGTCACCGAGATCGTTGGTCTGATTGGTTAATGGAGACCCATTTGAACTATGCTCATTGATCACACCTCGTGCAGTAGGAAATACTGAGCAGGCTCCCCAGACTAATGTTCAATCTTAAAAGATTGAGCTTGGTCTGGTGGTAGCCAGACAACCTAAAGTGTGTTTTTGGCACAATATGGAACCACGCAGGAAGATGAGATGCTGGAATGTGTGTTCATAAAGAGAGGGAGAGGGATATAGTTAGAAAAGTACTACAAGATCATGCAAACACATGTAACATTGCCTATAGAGTATATCTATTATTATACTGTACAATCACACACATGCTGTTGCCACACATAAAATATACAGTAGCTGCACTCACATTTAGATATAACAAGACATAGACACATAAAGGAGGTTTCAAGAATTCTTTAAATACTGCCCTACAGACATGTCACTCAGCCAGACAATTTATTACCCCCAATTAAGATACTACCAAATGCAAAAGGCTGACTTACCTTTCACATACACATAGATGGAGGTCTTTCCACCAGACTCCTCACGGCATGAATATTTGCCCATGTGATGTAGGCCTGCTTTGCTCACTTTAAGGATTGTTAGTTGACCCTGCCTTTGTTCCTCCTTCAGGGTTCGTGTGGGACGGTCTTCTCGCAGCCAGCGCACTGAACTGTTGCTCTGGCAGCGCAAGCTGAAGTCGCCGTTCAGCGGTACTGTGAGTTGGGGTCCGTCTGGGGTGATAGTGGGCTTGGACCTGCCTGAGAGGAAACAGAAAAGTGAACATGGTACACAAGTGGAAGATAAAGAAGTTTAACATTTTAGTAAACTCACAAGAGGATGGATTATTTATAAACGGGTGCACATAACTTTTTTTAGTCTGGTTCTCGAGAGCACCTGGAGATGCTGCTTGGTGATCACACTTGACACGGCACAATTATCTTACAAGCTGCCTAAATGTAAAATAACACTATTTGTTTCATTTACAAATTAAATATATACTGTAAAAAATTATTTAAAACATAAGTTACCTGGTTGCCTTAATTTTGATTTCATTGAAAGGAAAAATTTTAGTTAATACAAATAACATTTTTGATAATCGACAATCTTTATTCAAATATTATTAAAAGATTTTTGTAAGCAAATTGAGTAATTGTGTGTTTTATTTGTG